>NW_006773072.1:1189946-1195759 GCF_000442215.2 Lipotes vexillifer
CAGTTTTAAATGTCACAAAGCATTACTGGCAAACAAACAAATCAACACACAAGTCAAAACAAAAAACTACGAGAAGTTCCCCTAGTACAGAAAAATCTGTAACATGATTTATTTAATGCCACTCTTTCTAAGTCTATTTATTTGACCATGGAAGACTGTTCTGGCTGTTAAAATCTATTGACAACTTCTAGGCAAACACCTGGGGGGAATGGTGGTACGGTGGGGAAAGCACTGGCTTGGGAGATAGGAGCCCTACATGTCAATCTTGGCTCTGCCACAGACTTCCTCTGCACTGCCTCAGGGAAATCGCTTCCTCTTCTTGGCCCTTGGGTCCACATTCACAAAATGAGAGGGGTGGGATTAGTGGGCCTTTTAAGACTCTACTGGGGTCAACATTCTGTAATTCCAGCAGTGTACAGTGTAGTGTATGTCATGGAAGAAAGGGTGATGACCTGCAAAAGGATGGTTAACTGGTGGCCAGGGACGCACCGTATGGAACTATGGAGACTATTCAATCAATCAAACATGATGTTCCAACACATTCAGAGTAAATAGGATGGGGGGAATTCAGCAGTGGTGCTCCAGCTTATTCAACTTGTCTGTGGATATGGAGGCTTCGTCCTAGACTCCTCTTGTGTTCCGTGACCCCCTGTCCCAGGTTCATCTTCTTATGTGCAGCCTCTGGAATGGGTTGTTGATAATCCTCAGTGGCATTCAGTTCAGCGGCTGGATGGGGAAGGAGGGGGGGAGAGTCTGCTTTGAATCCTATATTAGGATGCTTGCTGGCAGAAACAAAACCCTGACTCAAGCTGGCATAAACAATAGGGAATTTATTATCTCACATATCAGGAATTCCAGGGGGCAGGGCGGATCCAAAGCTGGTTGAATCACTCATTCAACAATGGCATTTACAAGTCCCTCCTCTCTAGCTCTCTGTTCTGCCATGATCAGTTGTCCTCATTCTCACACTGGTGACAAGATGGTGGCATTGGTTCTGAGCATCATATCCAGGCGTGACAAGATCTAGAGGAAAAAGGGGTCCACTTCTTTCCCTGGCTCTTTCCTAGAAGCAAGGACATTTTCCCCAGAAGCCACCCAGCCACCACTCACCCTGGAAAGACTTCTCTTTGTGTTTCCTTGGCTGGAATTGGGGGAATGACTGTTCCTAAACCAATCAATGGCAGAGACAGCAGGATTACCCTTAGGTCAGTCAAGCCCATCCTTGGAGCTTGGAGCCAGGTCACCTACCCCCTTAGTCTGATGTAGGAGAGAGAGAACAAAACCTGAGTTTGATTAGGAAGGAAGAAGGGAGGACTGAATGCTGGGTGGACAATCTATAGTAAGACCTTAAGAGTACAAAGGGAAAGGGAAGACCCCTTTGGAATAATCTTGCCTCAGTTAAACCTTTTCAACTACGCATATTAACCTATTGCTAAGGTTTCTTTTGTACCATATTGTGCTAAAAGAATCTTAATCTCCTTCCTAGCCCTGAGTTACATGACAAAAGGCTTTCTGCTTCTTTAGCATCTGTCCATGCCAGGCTCTAGGAAAAGAGGTGGGAGAGGGAGAAAACCCAGTCCACCCGACTTTAATAATTCAGTTCAAGCTACCTATGTTTTCCTCATTTTAACAATCTTACTGGCTCACTTCCTATCTGGAACAGCCAGTCGGAGGGAGGGTGCCCCACAGACAAGCAATCATGCTGTATGGGAATGAGGGGGCTCTGGTCCTTATTCTAACAAACTGTAAAATATGATGGAAAGTGGCTGAACAAAGTGGCCGCACAGTGCCCACATTTCCAGCGTTATAGACAGACTGATGAGAGTCGGAACCTTACCTCTAGCACTTCCTAGAAATGGAATCCTGGGCAAATTGTTTAAAATCCTTCTTCCTCAGTTTGCTTCTCTGCCACAGAGAGATGCTAATAATACTTCCCACCTCGTACAATTATTGTGAAGATTAAAGAAGGAAGAGCACATAAATGTCTTAGTGCCATGCCTCACACAGGGACGTACCTAATAGCTACTGATTGTTGTAATTTTTATGATTATAGGAATAGAGCTATTATTATGATGTCATCTAGAAAAATCCCAAAGCAGCCAATAGAGTCAAGACCAACCCCACCGAGAGCAGGTTTTTCTTTTCCTGGTGACACTCAGTTGGCACTCCCCATCCTGAGTGACACAGCATCACATGGCAGGAGGAGGAAAGCCAAGCACTAGACTGGCACTTGATTCAGCATAGTGACTCAGGCTGCCAAGTAGGCTTTTGGAAAATTTCTTGCTTCCCCCCTCCTGGAACATATTTTGGACACCTACTTGTCACATTGCAAAGTGTATGTGACAAAACAATCTGGGATCTCGCTGACAATTCTTTGCTTCATGCCGCGGCTTGGAATCTCTTGGCTTGGGGTGTGCTGCCAGCCTCAGAGACCCTGGCACAAAGGCAACAGAGGATGGAGCCCCGCCTGGCAAGAGGGGTCGGAGGCAGGGCAGGAGCAGGGACCTAGGTCATTCCAGATGGACCTTTGTCTTTGTGTCCCAGCATGGGCTCCACACAGAAGTTTGCCCTCCTTAGACAAGAGAAGGTTGTCCAACTCGTGTGGGGCAAAGAAAGGCAAGGAATTGTAGCAATAGTGTACATTTATTAAACCCGTTATTATTTTTCTAAGGATGCCGTAACAAATTACCCCAAACTTGATGGCTTAAGACAACAGAAATGTATTCTCTCGTGGTTTTGGAGGACAGAAGTCAGAAATGAAGGTGTTGGCAGGGCCAAAGTTCCCTCTAAAGTTTCTAGGGGAGAATCCCTCTTTGTACCTTCCAGCTGCTGGCGGCTCCAGGTGTTCCTTGGCTTGGGGCGGCAATACCTTCAGCCTTTGCCTTGGTCCTCACACGCCCTTCTCCTCTGCACATCTTCTCCCCTTCTCTTTTCTTAAAAGGACACCTGTCACTGGATTTAGGGTCCTCCCTAATCCTGGATGATCTCTTCTTGAAATCCTTAACTTAATTATATTTGCAAAACCCCCCTTTCCAAATAATGCCATATTCATACATTCTGGGTGGACCTATATTTTGTGAGGCCACCATTCAATCCACTGCAAACCCCTTCACTGGGGCAGGTGCTAGACCAAGGATACCTGACCTAACCTCATCCCTAAGGGTGAGGTTTTTAATCCCCTTTGCAGGTGAGGAGCCTTAGCTGTCTAAACACTATTCATGATTATCTCTTTTATCCCTCACACAGCCTTGTGCCATTGAAACTATTTTCAACCCTCATTTTACAAATGAAGACATCGAGGCTTAGACAGACTAACATAACTTGCCCAACAGGTAGTGAGCAGCAGAGCCCAGTACTCAAGATTAGATCTTTCTCACACTGATTGGACAGAAAGAGATAATAACTTATCCCTTCTGCCATACTTTCTCAAAAAAATAGTTGCTGAATAAGTAACAGCTTGAAGGTAAAGCAGCCTATTTTCATCTCCCAAGGAACTCAGGAATTTCCCCCATCTTCTCGCTTCCTGATGTTGACTGAAAAAAAAAAAAAAAAAGCACAACCTAAAAGTTGAGTTATGTTTTATTTGGTGGACATACTGAGGTCTTAAGCCTGGGAGACAGCGTCTCAGATTGCTCTGAGGGACTGTTCCAAAGAGGTGAGTGAGGTAAGGGAGGAGCCAGGGTAGGTAAGACTTCTTGCAACAAAAACCAAGTAGTCAGAACATCAAGAGAATACTGTTAATTAAAGAAAAAACAGACATCTCAAGTTAATGAATTTAGCACTCTTCTAAGTCTAAAAAGATGCAAGAGTCTGGGCTCACTGAAATCATTCTTTTGATATGCACCTTATCTCTTTGGGGACAGTATCCTGTTCTGAGTCCCCTCAGGCTTACTGTGGGGGCTGCAGGTAGTGACTTGTGGCTAGGTGGCCACGGCATCCTTTGTTTGCTGATGCAGCAGGCAACATTCTTCATTCATACAACTCAGTGGCATAAAACAACCAACATTCATGATCTCACTTTCTGTGGTTGGGAATCTGTATATGGTGTAACTGGGTCCACAGCCTCAGGGTCTCTTATAGACTAGAATTAAGGTGTCTCTTAAATAAGCGTGGACCTACTTCCAAGCTCACTCACGTAGTGGTTGGCAAGAATCAATTCCTCCCAGGCTGTTGGATGGAGGCCCTCAGTTTCTTACCATGCTGACCTCTCCATAGGGCAGCTCACAGCATGGCAGCTGGCTTCATCAGAGCCAGCAAGTGAGAGGGGAAGAGAGAGGGGGTGTGGGACTTCCCTGGCGGTCCAGTGGTTAAGACTACGCTCCCAGTGCAGGGGGCATGGGTTCGATCCCTGGTTGGGGAACTAAGATCCCACATATGGCACAGACAAAAAAAAAAAAAAGAGAGAGAGAGAGAGAGGGTGCAAAGAAGATGGAAGTTGTGTTAAAAATGTTTTTTAAATTGTGGTAAAGTACACATAACATAATATTTATCATCTTAACCATTTTTAAATATACAGTTCAGTGGTATTAAGTACATTCACATTGTACTTAATTAAAACAAAGCTATCCAGTAAACTAGTGACTAATGGTTACTTAAGGGTGTGTGACCAGGGAAAGTGTCTTTAAAGAGGTGAGTTCTGAACAATGAGGGAGTCAGTCATGAAAAGATTGTGGAAAGAGGGACTAGCCAGGGCAAAAGTCCTAAGTGGGAATGAACTTGATCAGTAGAAAGAAGAGAAAAAAGGCCACAGGCCCTGGACCAGCGGGAGTGAGGGGAGGGGCAGCCGGAGACGAGGTGAGAGTGGTGACCACGGCCAGGTCATTTGTAAACTGCCTGGAGGCTGCACTTTAGCCTCTGTGTAATGGGAACCACTGGTGGATGTGAGCAGAGGAATGATGGGCTCAAAACAGAGGTGATGAGGGGAAGAAACCATGTCCAGGGCCGTGAGGCAGGAGGGCCAGCTTGCCTGGATGACCTGCTAGGTCACTTACTCATGTGGCTTCTGTCCCCTCCTGGGGGACTGGTTTTTGCAACCATTGATTGAATGCTCCCCAGTCATCTCCTATCACCCTTGTAACAGCTCTAGGGCGTGGCTACTTGTGTGCCAATTCCGGCCATCCTACAGAGGTGTTAGTAACATTCGAATCAATGAGATAACATAATGTAATAATAATGTCTAGCACTTATGCTGTGTGGACACACACACCTAAAAGCACCTAAGTGCTTTACATGCTCTGTCAGATAGATAATGTTATTATTGTTGGTCCCATTTCACAGATGAGGAAAGTGAGGCATGGAGAAGTTAATCAACTTGGCCAAGATCTTACAACTAATAAGGACCAGAGCCAGGGAGGTGCCAGAGTCTGTGTTCTTGACCACTAAGCTCTATCATTTATATCATCTCCCAAGTGTTTGTTGGCTGTGACACGGGTTATGATAGGCATTCAATTATTTAATTCATTTTTTTGCTTTTGTTTTTTGCTTGGTTTTACACTATAGCAGGGCACAAGAATACTGCTTTGTCATCAGAATAAATCGCCCGCTTGAACAAGGATGACTATTCCTCCTTTGCCAGGGACAGCCAGCTTGAAGACCTGCCCCACCTTGCTGGGCTCCCTGTCACAGTCTAAACAAAGTACATATTCCTCAAGCCCGATAGGTATGTTCTAGCATCTGCAGCAGCAATAACAGATAACTGCTTTAATCCCAAACTAGGTGACGCGATTAGTGTTTTCCATGTAATGTTGAGTAGATTTGCTCCAGAGTCACAGTCACAGAGGAGAAATGCAGGTAGAAGCTAGATTTAAACTTCC
>NW_006773072.1:1195918-1203506 GCF_000442215.2 Lipotes vexillifer
GGGGAGAAGTCAAACCCGGTAATTACTATGTTAAATTCCCTGCTGAAAGGAAGTCAACAGATCAGTAGCCTTCACCAAGGCAGGGTCATCTGAAAGTCTGCTTGGAACAGTGAAAAAAGGCCACAGGCCTATTATCTTTTAAACAGATAATATTGACTCAGCACTAGCTCTGGCCACAGGCCTATTATCTTGTAAACAGATAATATTGACCCAGCACTAGCTCTGGAGTCAGATGTAGGTTTGAGGGGCTGCTCAGGTATTTTGTAGCCACAGGGATCTAGAAAAGGGCTCAGGAGCGGTGTTCCTTTGGAGGAACATTGTGTATTCACATGTAGTGTCTGGACATGTGGCAGCCAGCTTGGACCATGAGGTCCAAGGTTGACCAGCAAAGGGTGACAGAGGAGAAAATGGGAAGGTCCTAGGTCCTTGAGGATGTCGAGGAACTGAATTATCCATTTGTGAAACTGCCTTACTTCCAGATGTTTTGCATCTGGGAAAATAAGTCCCTTTATTGTTTAAGCCATTTTGAATCTGCGTTTGTGTTACCTGGAGTTGAAAGCATGTAGCTGATGTACTGGATAATTACGAGGAGCAAATGGTACAGTGCATGTAAAATGTTTTGTGTGCAATGTCCAAGATAAAGTAGTATTCATATAAAATGAGGAGTCCTGAAAGTCAGGGTCTGAAAGAAGGTAGGAAAGGTCAGAGATTTTAACAATCACACAGCACTGGGAAATATATGGTTGAGGGCTGTTGCTGGCCTCCCCAAGCCCAGGTCAGACATCACCAATCAAGCACAGAACCCCTGCCATAGCCAAGTCAATGTCCTGGGGCAATCGGGGGGCTCACCTCATTTGTTTCCCATCTCTCAGGCGGCACTGTTCTTTGTTGCCTGATGTCCAATGCTTCATATATTTTGTCCATTAAAAAATTCATTATTATCAAGAATTATGTTTTATAATTATGTAATATACTACTTAATGTTCTATAACAATTATATACAGTTGACCCTTGAACAATGTGGGTTTGAACTGTGAGTGTACACTTATATGAGGATTTGTTTTTGAGATTTGAGACTTTATTTTTGAAAAATTTTTTGAGATTGGAAACAATTTGAAAAACCTCGCAAACTGCATAGCCTAGAAATATCAAAAAAATTAAGAAAAAGGTGTGTCATGAATGCATAAAATATATGTGATGCTAGCCTATCCTTACATAAGTATAAGGTGAGTGATATTTAATATAAGATTAATAATGTGGTAGTAACACATTACTTATAATTATTACATTGTTTTACAACTTTGCTTTCAAAGAATTACATTACCATACAGTATGCCTCTCTCTCAACTGGAGAAACTGTGTTATCATCCTAATATCACTAGTAAGTGGTCTTTAAAAAAAAATGCAACAAAGTTTCCAATACTGTGCTATGAATATGACTAATACTGTATGCCATAAACTTTTTATAATGATGCATTCATTAGTGTATAGGCTAGGCTCCTGTGAAGCATTATATCGATTACCCTAGACTACCATAAAGCAGTCAGATTGCTGCTTTTTTGTTATCAATGCATGAATCGTTATACTTGTAGATAAATGTGAGTTTCTTTTTCACATTATCTTTTCATTTTTGATGTCAGTGTTAGTAATACATATCACATCTACAGTGTTTTGTGTCATATAATATTGATAATAGATAATATTGATGATGAATATTTACATCATCTTGTCAACAGATAACGTAAACTTACGGTGTCAGTAAATATAGTACAGCACTGTAAATGTATTTTCTCTTCCTTATGATTTTCTTAATACCATTTTCTTTTCTCTACCTTACTATATTGTAAGAATACAGTATATAACACACAAAATATGTGTTACTGGACTGTTTATGTTATTGGTAGGGCTTCTGGCCAACAGCAGGCTATTAGTTAAGTTTTGGGGGAGTCAAAAGTTATGCATGGATCTTCAACTGCACGGGGGTTGGCACTTCTAACCTCCATGTTTTTCAAGGGTTAGTTGTAATATATACATATTACATACAGGAATATAAATTATATACAGAGATACATAATTCTATAATATATTGAATAATTAGTATAATGATAATTATAATAAATTAACAGTAATTAAAGTCCTGGTGGTTTATATTTTAAAGCAGATTTCTTACTGTGAAAGAAATGGCTTGGTCTCCTAATGAAGGAATATATGTATTATGTACAGATGCATAATTATATAGTGTATTATATAATTGTTATGATAATAATTAAGGTCCTAGTGGTCCACACTTTAAAACCGATTTCCCACTGTGAAGGGAATGGCTTGGTTTCCCATTAGGGGAATTTCAGGCAAGTAGAGTTTGCAGGGTGGGGTGAGGGATTTGTCTCCCTTTGCTTCCTGTAAGTACATCTCATAGATCCCAAGTAATTGTGAGCAAAGCTGAGCCCATCGGAGGATGCTGCGAGCTCTCGGCATGAATCCAGGCTGTTAATGTTGTTGCAGAGCCTGACTGAACCAGGGTAGGTGAAAATGAACTCGCGACGGCGTCTGTTCTAATTTTATCCCCCTCCCCCCACCAACCCTGAACACGTGTGCAATGCAGCACAGTTTAGAAATGAATGGAATTGTGGCTTCTATTTATTGAAAGCCAAGAGACGAGCAGCGTCCCCTGTGCTAAGGACACAGAGCTGGAGAGATTTAGAGGATGGTTGGCTCTACCAGCCTCCCTGTCAACTAAGCTTCATTGAGACTCATCTTCTGCCTGAAATTTGATGGTCCTTGCTCATCAAACCTAAAGCGCTGATTGTACAAAAATTGGCCAAGGCAACACTGTTTTATAAATTTATTAATTTACTTATTTTATTTTATTTTATTAGTTTTTTTGGCTGCATCGGGTCTTCGTTGCGGTGCACGGGCTTCTCATTGTGGTGGCTTCTCTTGTGGAGCACGGGCTCTAAGTGCGTGGGCTTTAGTAGTTGTGGCTTGTGGGCTCTAGAGCGCAGGCTCAGTAGTTGTGGCGCACGGGCTTAGTTGCTCCGTGACATGTGGGATCCTCCCAGACCAGGGCTTGAACCCATGTCCCCTGCACTGGCAGGCAGACTCTTAACCACTGCGTCACCAGGGAAGTCCCGACAACACTGTTTTAAATATTTTAAATCTCTAGTACACTATATAAATTATTAGAGGTCAATAATCTTCAAGTTCTAATTGGACAAGGTTAAGTAATCCACCCAGCAGATCGATTTATTCTACCACTTAGGGAAATAATGACCAATTACAAAATGGCTAAATTCTTCATTCCATCCTTTCCTGCACCCACTTCCTGTCCATTGTGGCTTTGCAGCTCCTTTGTCTAAGAGGTGGAGTCTATTCCCTCACCCCCTGAATCTGGCCTGGCCTTGTGACATGGTTTGGCCAGTAGAAAGCCATGGAAGAGGTGGTGTACCAGGACTGAGCTGAGGCCTCAAGAAGCGATGCAGGCTTCCACTCTCTATTTCTTGGAACCCTTCCAGATGCCAGGGTAAGCAAGCTTGGCCTGTCTTGCTGGAGAGTGAGAGGAGCCATCCTCCATCAGCCAGCCTCCAGCCAAGCCAGGAGCTGACCAGGTAACTGCAGATATGTGAGTGAGCATGGTCTAGACCAGATGAGCTGCCCAACTCAGCCCAGGCTCATCATTACTGACTTGAAACATCCTGAATTTAATAAACGGTTGCTTTTTAAAGTTACTAAGTTTTGAGGTGGTTTGTTACACAGCAGTACAGACTGATACAAACATTTTGCAGAAAACTCATTGCTTTTGTTAATAGTCAAAGACTGTTTCTAAGTATGTGCTTTTGCCAATGTGCATACAAGTTGGGAAGGATAGATATTGAAAGAGAAGTCAGAAACTTGGGTTCTGCCAGCTCTTATAAGTTTTGAAATAGCCCAGGAGTTTCTAGAAAGGTCATGACAAATATTTAGAAATTTGTCCTCTGGATCCACCACCTCCTCTCCCCCTAGTTTCAGTATATTCCATATATTCAGTTATAATAAGGATGTAATGAAACAAACAGGCATTCTCATGCTGATGGGAATGTGAATAGACATGATCATTTTTATTCATTACATAAATATTTATTGAAAGTACCCTGTAATAGGAGGTGGGGATACAGGATATATACAACTTCTGTCTTCAAGCAGCCCACAAATTTTTAGAAATAACAGACAAAACCTTGATTGTGAAACTGGCTTATATATAAAAATGAAATATTGGAAAGGAATTTGGCAATATGTATCAAAGGCTTTAAATTATTTTTACTCTTTGGTACAGTGATTTCTCTTCTGAAAATACATCATAAGAAATTATCCAAAATGAAAAAAGTTCTTATTCACAAAATGTTCTTCTCTCTATATAAGTATAGGTGAAATGTATTAATTACCAGCAGCAAATTAGTTATGATATATCCACTGGCTAGAGCACTACACAACCATGAAACTTATGTTCATGAAGAATATGTTACAAATTATGTTTATAATAAAATAATTATGATGTACTAAATAAAATACAGGATACAAAAATATATATGCAATAGTATTAAGCTTAAATAACAAAATAAAGATTAGAATAAAATACTCAGTGTTTATGGTGTTTTGGAAAGACAATGGGAAAAAGAAAGGAAATTAGAATTTTTTGATGATGGGTTATGTATTAAATACATATGTATTATGTCCCTTAAATACATTAAAAAAATTCGATTGTCACAATGACTCTTCAAGGTAATTACTATGATGACCATTTTACAGATAAGGAAACTGCAGTTCGGAGAAGTTGAATAACTTCTCCAGGCTTGTTGAGCTGGTATTGGGTGTAAAGTGTAAAATCCCTTTATTAAAGGGATTATAGGTGGTTTTTTTCTTGTTTCTCCTTATTATAACTTCCTAATTCTTCTTTGATAAATTTTATATCTTTAAAATTTATGATTCACGTGGTTGCCCCTGTCACTGAGACCTATAAGCAGAGTATGTACCTTCCTACTTAGGGACTTCCAGACACTTCAGGAAGTGTCTGGAAGGGCACTTGGACTCTCCTGAAATACTTCTTCCCCAGCTGAGGATGCTTGAAATTCTTTTAACCAGGGACACATCATCCATTTCGCAATTAGAAGGAGAATCTTAGCATTCCTCAAGCCCAGCCCAAATCAGAACAAAAACAGTATTAGTTCAGGTCATTTTTATAAGCAGGCATGGAATTCCTAATGGACCCTCAATTTCTCTGCATCAGGCTCAACATCCCTAGTTCTCTTAGGAGTTCTCCTTGGTAGGGGTCAAGTTTTATCACTCCTAGGCATTCTACCTGGGGCTGTCCCAGTCTTCCCCTGAGTCTCTCCAAAATGATGCTCTAAACTGAATGCAGAATGCGTTAAAGTACAAATAACCCAGGATGAAGAGCAATGTGCTGCACCCAAGATTGTGCTGCCTATCCTAGTCTGTGCTACGTGGCATCCTTCCTTTCACATTCCCTTGCACATATATTCATAGTAACAATAGCGGATGTTAATCGAGAGCTTTCTGTGTTCCAGGTACCACGACAAGAATTTTATGTGCATTATCTCATTTATCCTAAATTTAAAATTCCTCCTGGTGTGCTCATCTTCCCTGCTAGTCTGTGAGCCCTGGGGAGCAGCAAGCATGTCTTGCTCATCACTGTTTGCCTGGTGCTTGGCATGAGGCAGGTGTGCGTTAAATGCTAGATGAACAGAAATGAACTAATACCAAGCTGAACTTGAAACTGGGCAGCCCTGCATCCAAATCCAGCTCCACCACTTGCTGGCTTGACGCCTTAGGACACCTAACCTCTCTGAGCCTCATGTAAAGAAGAGATAATGAAATCTAACCTGCAGAGTTGTCATGCCAGTTACAGATGTTTATGTGTAAAATTGTGAACATGTCTCTTGTGGAGAGATGGTTTTTGGTGTAAGGTAGAAGTGAAAATGCAAGGGTGTTTGTGCCATTAAGTAGAAGGTGGCAGAGAGAGGGACACTGCAGAAAAGTTGGGGAAAGCAGGGTGAGGAGGCAGGTCTCAATGCACTTTTCCATTCTCCTTCAGCTGGTCCTGCTACCAGGTGTCCTGGAAACCCAGAGGGTTGATGGGGAGGCCAGGGAAGCACAACAAGATGTTGCCCACAACCACCCTGAGGTCTGATCTGGATGAGCAGTGCCTTCTCTACCACCTGCCATCACATGCATGGAGATCACAGACTTACCATGTAAGAGCCAGACTTTAACGCAGATGACAAGGAAGACATGAAAGGCTTGTTTCTCTTCTGTAACTGGAAAGTTCCTGCTAAGTCTTCCGTTCCACACTAACCAACTCAAGGGCAATGGCTGTGTTTTGGTTTCTCTGTTGTACATTGGGCAGCCACCACGGTGCCTGGCATATAGTAGGTGCTCAGTTAATGCATGTGGCATGCAGGCTGTGTGGCCCAAACCGATTCATTGGGATGGATGGTGTAAATCCAACTCAACACATTTACTGAATACGAGTAGTTAATATAATGATCAGTATAACACCATTCTTCCTCAGATATCAAGGAAAGAGGGAGAAAGAACAAACATCTATTAAAAGTTTGCTATCTGTCAGGCAGTTTGCTAGGTGTCGATATTGATTATTTCATTTCTATACCAATATCATCAGGTCAGTACCATTATCTTATTTTTACAGTTGAGGAAACTAATGCTTTGAAAGAGTAAGCAATTTGACCAAGTTTTAATAGAGTTGTCTGGTTCCGGTGTCCACACCCATGTAACTGGTGCCTGTTTCAACTCTCCTAAACTTGCTCACTCTTTCCTCACACCATTTCAACTCAGACTCAGCTCTGTTCTCCTTATCAACCCAAATATTAGAGGGCCCAGCCCACCTTTCACCCGAGGCTGCACAAGCATTAACACAAGCATTAACTCCCAGAACCTATTGATTGATTTCAGTTACGTAAATGCCTCTGTAATAATGATGGTGACCTTTAACTGATTTCCTACTATGTATCAAGAACTTCACACACATGCATCTTGAAACCCCCATAAGCCTTATTAGGAGGGAATTATTCTGACCACTTAACAGATGAGGACATTGAAGCTCAAAAAGATTAGGAGCCTTGACCAAGATCACTCAGCTTCAGGCTGGAGCAAATTCCAATACCTGAGCTTCCCTGCCTGTCCCCACTGTGCTGAACTCTGCTGGGGTAAAAAGGTGAGCTCCAGGATAATTCCTGTCTCTGTGGATCTCATTCTCGTGCTGGGATGCTAGCTGAAGCCCCTGCCTCCTGGCATTTCCTCTCCTGCCTTTTACCTTTGCGGGGACTCTGGGATGCTTGGGGAGCTTCTCACCTCTAATCCCCAAACCTTCCATCCTCCAGGCTCCCTTTCCCCTAAATCCTGGCCTTGTCACTTATTCACCGTGTGGCCCTGGGATAAGTCACTTCACGTTTGTCAGGCTCAGTCTCTTCATCCGTAATTGGGGGCATTGATATCCCCCTGACAGGTAGGGGGGTGGTACAGGTTAAATTTTTCAAAGATGGCGACACCACTACGTATCCAATCCCATACGCTCTTC
>NW_006773072.1:1203531-1217379 GCF_000442215.2 Lipotes vexillifer
TCTTCCTGCAATGTGGATTTGATGTTCCTCCACTGAGAGGTGGGGTCTATGTTTCATTCCCTTGAACTTAGCCAGACCTTTGGGACTGCCTTGACCAACAGACTGTCGACTGAAAAAAAATGCACAACGTAAAAGTTGAGAATTATGTTTTATTTGGCAGACTTTCCGAGGACTTAAGCCCGGGAGGCAGCGTCTCAGATAGCTAGCTCTAAGGGACTGTTCCCAAGGGGTAAAGGGGGGAGCCAGGATATATAGGTGTATTGCAACAAAAACCAGGTAGTTGGAACATCAAAAGATTACTGTTAATTAAAAAAACCCAGAATCTCAAGTTAATGAATTTAGCGCTTTTCTATGTATGGGAAGATGCAAGAGTCTGGACTCATTGAAATCATTCCTTTGATGTGCACCTCAGCTCTCTAGGGTCAGTATCCTATTCTTTCCCATCCTGAGACCCCTCTGGGTGCACCGCTGGGGGTGGCTGCGTGGCTGATGCTTGGCAGTGGGCAGCCCTTTTGTTTCCATTCTGAGTTTTCCCCTGTTCACTGTCAGTCGTGGCTACGGTGGCTGATGGCTTGATGGCTGCAGCATCCTTTGTTTGCTGATAGGGCAGGCGACGTTTTTCATTCGTAAGATCGTGGCAGAACTGCCTCCGCACGGCGTCCGAGGCTGGGTCCTAAAAGGCAATATAGCTTCTGCCTGGCACTATCTCTTGGGACATGCCCCTTGGGAGCCCATGACCTGGAGCTGGGGAGCCGTACGTTAGGGCAGGTAGACCACGCAGAGAGGGCGATGTGTGAGGACCCCCAGCTGTTCCATTCCCAGCTGTTCCAGCACTAACTGATACAGAGCACGTGAAGAGTTGAGCACTGTTTTGGGGAAGGTCCCCGTGGTAAGTCAGGGTCAGACCACCGCAGGACCATGAGACTGTGGTTGTGGCTTTTAGAAATCAGCCTCAGAGTTTGAGTTACTCAGCTCCTCTGGAGGTAGGTTTTAACCAATTTCAATTCCTATAAGCCCACAGGAATGTAGAACTCCGTTCAAAACACACTATAAACTGACTCATTTTCACGAGACTGTTAAAAAAAAGTTGAACACATGCTTCGTTTTCTTAGGGCTTCCAAAAACAATAGGCAAGTCTTTCAAATGGAGCCATGTGTATGCAGAAGATCTGCCTGGAATCCAAATCCTTCCACAATTTAGTTATTAGCCTGAGGAAAATTCTTTTCTTTCATTGAACCTGGAGGCGAAGAAAATTGCTGGTCTAGAGAAACAGCCTTTGGTCACAAGGTTGGAAAAGTAGTACCAGGCAGACATGATTGAGTAAATTAGGGCAGTGTTTCCCCTCCTCAATAACTTGTCCATCTTCTTTTCTAGGTCTTGATTGTATAAAAAGTACAAGTGACTTCAGATTTGATGAATCCTGAGTGGCATGGAGGGACAAGGAAATATTGTATCTGGAGAAGCCGGATGGTTGGTCGTGTTCAGATTGTAAAGGAATTGCCAGAACTGGAGGAGTCTTTAGGGATCTTACAGTTGAAGCCCTTTGTTTCTGTGAGTGAGAGGTTGGTAGCCCAGTGAATGAATGTGGTTTACAGAGCTGGTTATAGGGCTGGGAGGGGAACTAGGGATGCCCGAGGTTTTTCTGAGTCACCTGGCAGCCTACTAGTTGCTGTTGCTCTTTTAAACCTTCCCCTTAAATGTATTTAAGTCCCCAGGGAAAGCTGTGAGCTGGGAACAATTAGAGGGGGGACTAAGGTAAAGAGACTTGGCGGACAGTGGGGTGGAGAGAAGGTCTGAACGTTGTTTCCTAAAATTCAAGGTCCTTCTGCTGCCTGAAGGGGTTCCGTTGGAAAGGCTGGGTTTCCAATACGGGAGGTGGGGTGGAGTGTGTGTGCTGGGGCGGAGGGGAGACAGGATGGTCCAATACGAATATGATCAGCGTTCAGTCTGAGAGCTGGAAGATGCGCTGTTGTTTGCCAACCAAGGGAAGGGAACGGAGGAAACTTTGGGCACTGATGTTACTCAGAGACCCAAAGAAAGTGAGTGAGGGAGAGTGGGGAGATCTGAGGGAAGATCGTTTGGGGCAGAGGGAACAGCAAGAATGAGGCTGGAACAGACGTGAACGTTTGTGGGCGGTGTGGACGCCACTGTAGGGGAGCTGAATGAGCAAAGTGACATCCCAGGGGATGAGGTTGGAGAGAGACACAGGGTCAGGCTCTGTGGCACATGGTGTAGACCCTGGAAGAGTTTGGAACTTGCTGTGAGTCTAGCAGGGGAGTTGTAAGGTGGAGGGCTCCTTTAGGGCAGGGACTGTGTCTTGTTACATTCTCCCACAGCTGAGGTTATGGCATGTTCCAGAAAGGAAGATGCAGCCCTGACACCTCTGATAGAAGAAGCTGAGAAGAAAGATGGGCAAGGACGACGGGACCACGTCAAGCTGCTCTCTGGTCCTTAGACCAGTGTTTCAGTTCCTGACCTCATTGCCCCCTCACTTCACTCCTGTGACTAAGCAGTGAAGAAATAACTGCCTCTATTCTAAGACAGGATGCTGAGGCGAAGAGAGATTGACTTGCTTGCCCAAGGTCACGGCTGATTATGGCAGAGCTCGGATGGGAACCCCAGGCCTCCTGACCCCCAGTCCAGGGCTCTTCTGAAATCCCCGGAGTTCTCGACAGGGAAGCCCTCTTCAGCCATCCTAACTTTTTTTTTTTTTTTTTTTTTTTTTTGTGGTACGTGGGCCTCTCACTGCTGTGCCCTCTCCCGTTGAGGAGCACAGGCTCCGGACGCGCAGGCTCAGCTGCCATGGCTCACAGGCCCAGCCACTCCACGGCGGCATGTGGGATCTTCCCAGACCGGGGCACGAACCCGTGTCCCCTGCATCGGCAGGCGGACTCTCAACCACTGCGCCACCAGGGAAGCCCCAGCCGTCCTAACTTTGAACGCTGCCATCACGGACGGGGCTGGGCAGGCATTCTCCTAGGTGTCCCACCAGAGAAGTCACCACGAACCTGTTCTGAGGAAGCAGAAAGGAATGCTCTCCGGGACCTGGCAGACTAAATAAAGAGTGTTACCAATGGGGTATCACCCACAAAGAAACCATCTGCTTTCACAGAGCAGCTGAGAAAGTGTTTCACGTCGTGCAGTGCTTATCACCGGTTTGTGCTGAAACCTCAGGGCAGACTACCCACTCCTCAAGCATGGAGACCCCGAGGCGGCAGGCAAGAATCTAGGTTCAAACCTCAGGTGGGCCAGAAACGTAGCTTTCTTTGCTTCTCTACAATGGAATCTGGTTAGGATTTCAAGCCTCTGTTAGGTTCAGGCGTTGGAAACGTCATCTCAGTCCATCTGGGCATCTTGGGTGATGCATCGAGGCTCTGGGAGGGTTGCTGACTTCCAGGGAACTGTGTGGAGGGAATCAGTGGAACTCAGCACTGTCATCCCTGCACGTGACGTTCCTGTCTGGCCTTCGGTCCTTGCTCCACTGCTCTGTCCCCTCTCCTCCCTGACTGAGAGTCTCCTTTTGCCCTCTGGCTCTCTGTGAAATGGGAACGGCTACAGCAGAGAGCTGCCCCACCGAGGCTTAGGGGACTCGGTGCTCTGCCTCACCGGCATATGCAGACGTTTCTTCTGCTCCCACACCATCCCAGCTTGGGCTCCCCAGGCGCCACCTGCTCTTGGGTTCTCTAAACTCCTGGGGGCTTAATCACACACACCCGAGCTTGGCAGGGGTGGTGGCAGGACCCAAGGTCCCTGCACCCCAACACTGTCCTTACCCCAGCCCAGGCGAGCTTCATGAGGCGTCAGTGAAACCAAAGCATAATCTGTCCTTACCACGAATTCTTCTGATGCTTTTGTTGGAGTTTGGGCTTTAAAACCTGAATACTCAAAATTGCTTCTTTTACTCTGTCTGCATTCTCCTTGGTCATCTCTTCCCTGAGCCCCTAAACACTGAATGTTGACCTGCTGCTTAAATGCAGGGAAAGAACCACAAGGTATAAGGAAGTTTGGGACCAGAAAACAAAACAAAACAAAATCTTATTAAAATATTAATTATTTTTAAAATAATTATTTTTAAAATATTAAAAATATTTACCCTTCTACTTCATTATATGCCTAATGTTGGGAACATCTGTTTGAAGTCAAATCTGGTTAGACTCCTAACTGCAAGGTGCTTGATTTATCCATTAGGACACACATGTGAGACTCAGTATCATCTATAACATGGAAGTAATTATTCCTATTTGATGGATTATTTTGAGGATTATAAAAGATAACGCCTATTAAGCTCTTGGTACAGTGCCGGGTCACTTTCATGATTATCCTCATTCTGACTGGGTCCCAGTTTGTGATTAGTGTTGTGTTCCCTACCTGTGCAGTTGGGGAGGTCCCAAGACCACCCCCAGGTCCAGTGATTTGTTAGAAGGACTCACAGAACTCAAAAAAGCTGGTATGCTCACGGTTGTGGTTTATTACAGTGAAAGGATACCGGTCAGAATCGGCCAAGAGAAGGAGACTAAGGTCAGCGACATGGGCTGTCAACCATGTCTAGGTGACAAACCCTCAAGCTCCTCAGGGGAGCTCCCCTGGTTCCAAATACTCCATGAGTGTTGCCACATCATTGCTGGGAAAGTCAGTGCTGTTTGCAGGAGTCCACAGGGAGAGGACACTGACATGTCATGCCTGGAGCTCCCCTGTCTCCAGGCGACTCTTTCACTATAAGAGTCTTTCA
Organism: Lipotes vexillifer; assembly: GCF_000442215.2. Classification (NCBI taxonomy): domain Eukaryota; kingdom Metazoa; phylum Chordata; class Mammalia; order Artiodactyla; family Lipotidae; genus Lipotes; species Lipotes vexillifer. The sequence goes on from NW_006773072.1 coordinate 1,208,261, forward strand.
CGGTAATAAACCACAACCTCTGCCTTCTTCTTCCCAAGCCAGAAAACAGAACTTCTCTGGCATCTGCTGTCTTTTGCATTCTACTGGCCTCCTGAATATCCGTGAATCTGTACCTTCTTTCCGTCCTCACTGTCAAGGTCACTGTGGGCCACTTGGGCCAGGACAAACACCCACTGACTGGCCTCTCCAGCTCTCCGTCTACCCCAGTCAATCCTCAGGAGTGTTTAGAGGAACCTCTCTAAAGAGTACCAGCTGGATCTGAAAGGCCTTGGTGATTTCTATCACCGGCAACGTTCAGGCTCTCTTGGCAAATGCAGCTCTGCTTGGTTTTCTGGCCACTTTCCCTGTCAGCTTCTCCCCTGTCTTCTGAATAGGATGTTGTTATTCCAACGCAGTATTCACACCCCTGGGCATTTGCTCTTTCCATCTGGATTATTTTCCTGCCTCTCTCACGCCTCTCCAAGGCCCCTTTCCTGTGACCCGCCACCTTCCACTCATCAGGACAGGCCAACTTCCCTGGGCTCAACTAAAATGTCCCCTCCCTGGAGAAGCCTTCCTGGTCCTCCCTGGATGCTTCCGCCGTGCTGTGGACAATCCTGCTGTTCTTTTTACCTTATCGCATGATGTTTCCAACCCTGCGCCTGGTGCACGGAAGATACTCAGTAAATACTTGTTGGCTTAATTCACAAATGAACAATCTGCAGCATATCTGACTCCATATACTAAAGAGGTATTTTTATGCTGGGCTTTATTACAGGTTGATTCCCAAACGTAATGGGATTAGATGTCTTTAAAAAAAAGTTTTTTTTTTAAAATTGAAGTATAGTTGAATTACAGTGTTGTGTTAATTACTGCTGTACAGCCAAGTGACTCAGTTATACGTACATATAAGTTCTTTTTCATATTCTTTTCCATTATGGTGTATCACAAGATATTGAATATAATTCCCTGTGCTATACCATAGGACCTTGTTGTTTATCCATTCCATAAATACTAATTTACATCTGCTCATCCCAAACTCCAAATCCAACCCTCTCCCACCCCCCTCCCCACTGGTAACCACCAGTCTATTCTCTATGTCTAATGGGACTAGATTTCTGACTCTCATTCCTTTTTATTGGCCACAATTTTAATGTCAAATCTTTTATTTTAATGTTTACATCCTATACAGTTTCTTCTTTACTCCTACCATTGCTTCTCCTTTTCTACATAAATCAAATCGTTTCTTCCCTCCTTCTCGAGAGCGCTGCTCTGGAACTAGCAAGTGGCTCAGTCGCTTTATCATGTAATACCCGGCTATAAAGCACATCAAGTACTCCTGGCAGGTTCTGCTTTATGAGAAAATATTTATTATGTTTGAGCTCTGGAAGCGGGTTACCACGTACTAGCTGTGTTTTAATGTTGCATTGTTTTCCCACTATTGCTTTAAGGGCCGAAAGGAAGCACCAGTGGTCTCCAATACTGCCACCTTGTGGCAAAGTGGGATGATAACCAGGGCGTTAGGGAAAGTGGGTTGTCTGTATTAACCCACGTTTTCCCCTGATGTGTGCACAGAGGAAAGGCCGTATGAGGACACAGCAAGGAGGTGGTGGTCGCCTGCAAGCCAGGAAGAGAGCTCTCACCAGAAACTGACCATGCTGGCACCCTGACCTTGGACTTAACCAGCCAACAAAACTGTGAGTAATACATTTCTGTTGTTTGAGCCAGCCAGTCTGTGGCATTTTGCTATGGAAGCCCAGGAAGACTAATAACAGTGGTGTATTCTGATCCTGTCTTATCCTGTGACTCACAAATATTCAGTGGGTTTAAATAATCTTTATTTATTATTGAAGTTAATATCAAATTTATTTAAAAGTTAATGATATTTAACTCTACTCAATACTCTGTAATGACCCATATGGGAATAGAATCTAAAAAAGGGTGGATATACGTATATGTATAACGGATTCATTTTGCTGCAGAGCAGAAACTAACACAACATTGTAAATCAACTATACTCCAATAAAAATTGATTTTAAAAAGTTAATGATATTTAACATAATTTAAATAAACTCACAGTGTCTGCTGGTAGTAGGTATCTTATGGAGACCAGACAAGGGCTTGAATCTGAGTGACATGGGTTGACACAGTGACAGCAAATGCAGATATAGGCACTGACTAGAGGGGCTCAAGAGAGAAAGTTCTGGAAAGGCAGAGAAATAACAAAAAGGGCTCTGGGCCTCCACAGACCTTAGAGAGGGGATTTGAATTCATTTTACATTAATCTCTGAGCACCCAACTACTATCTGGGTTAATAATAACATCTTAAGTTACAGATCCCCTCCAAGTTACAGACTGGATAGACCTTCTCTGAAATTTTCAGTCAAGATTCATGTGTTCAGCTGTGGAAAATCATAGAAGCATCTTCTGGAATGTTGTTTTTATGTGGCTTTTTCCTGTCTGGGCATGATGCAATTTATATAGTACTTAAAAAAAAAAAAGCATATATTTGTATTACTATTATCAAGTGGAACAATAAAAATTACTAAGAACTAAGATAAAGGGAATCCTAGTTTGAGCCTAAGCAGTGTCCACTGGGGGTAATTCTGACATGTTTGGGCAGATCAGGCTGACAGGGGTGGGAGGGGGTGGGTACTGCCCGAGGAGCTTCCTGGAGGATAAACTCATTCTATTGGAAGCAGAGACAGAATGAAGGAGGAAGACTATTGTGTGCTGATTAAAACTTTAGCCAATTAATAGGCTTATACACACGGCCAATTTGACTTTGAATCATGTGATGTTGAACGAGCATCATATAAGGAAATAACAAAGTCTCACCTTACTTGTGGTTTGCCAGATATTTCCAGGCATGTTGTAGTGTTAAGCTTCCTGGCCCCCTTGGGTTTGGATGGAGCCATGGGGTTAGCACTAGCCAATGAGTTGTGAGGACAAGTGGATGCTAGCACTTGGGGCTGAAGCATTAAATTGCAAGCTTGAGACCCCTTTGAGCTTTTTTTGTCTTTGCGGTGACTGTCAAAGTTCCAGATGGTGGCTGTTCCATTATCCTGGGTCCCTGAAGCAGTATGGTGAACACAGACCCACCAACCCACAACAGTGGCAAGTGGCAAAAAGAGCAAGAAATAAACGTCTGTGGTTCTGAAATTTCGGGGTTGTTTGTCACTGCAGCACAACCTAACCTCTGAAGTGATAAGATATGGTCTTTAGGAATCTTCCTTAACTTAAAACGTCCCTGTCCTGCACCTTTATTTTCAAGGCACACCCAACAGGTAATGAAATAATCTGTCTTTAAATAATCCCTCCTTTGCGATTTGTTCATAGTCCCTTTGTGATCCTTTTTTGACCTATATATTGTGAGGTGAGGTCAGAAAAAATTTCACACCATTTCCGACATGTGTAAGAAAGGGAGCTTCCTTGTTGCCGGTCATTGATGAAATCTTCATGAGCCCCTACTGCACAGGGTAGAAGGTTGGGAGAGAGAGGAGAGGGTGAGATGGGGTAGAAAGAATTTTATTTGCCAGTAAACTGTATCTAAAAGTCTCCTCTGGTTAAAACAATCTCTTTCACTTCCAAGCTGTGCATTTTGGTAAATGCTCAGTTATTCAGTGTTCACCCGCTTCCCTCCCAAAGATGGCGCCCGGTAGGGAACAGGGACTCCTGTGTCTTTGTGGCCATGGGAAAGGAGATCTTGGCTCTGTGGGCAGAGGCTGCCTTTGGTTCTCTCTGAATGTTTTGGAATGGTTTCCAGTCACTTGCTCTGGTGACCTTGAGGTACAGGGGATGAATTTGGGATTTCTGTCTTTCTCTGTCTCTCATGCTGCATGCCCTCTTTCCTGCCCCCAGTATGGCTGCCCTCCCCCACGGCCCATATGGCTCTGCCACTTTACCTCTTGACTTTGTGAGGTCACCTGGGGCTGTCAGTGCAGTTATCTTCCAACGTCCCTGCCAAGAAGGCGGAGACTCCTGTGTCCATTACATACTGAGGGTGGGGCAGGGCTGGGGGAAGCTCAGGAATCCCAATTTTGGCTTTTTCTCTGCCTAACTGTGCTGAATCACCAATCTAATCGATGCGGTTGCTCCACTTTGCGGGGCTGGCTGGGACACCAGGGTTGTCTGGCAAAGCCTTCAAACTATTGAGTCCTCCATTTTGAAATTCTAGATGTGGAATCCATTGCATATGTTTCTTTCTTTATAAAAAACTATTTATTTATTTATTTTTAATTAGAATATAATTGCTTTACGATGTTGTTTTGGTTTCTGCTGTACAGTGAAGTGAATCAGCTGTATGTATATATATATCCCCTCCCTCTTGGACTTCCCTCCCACCCCTCCCCCATCCCACCCGTCTAGGTCATCACAGAACACCAAGCCCAGCTTCCTGTGCTTTATAGCAGGTTCCCACTAGCTGTCTGTTTTACACATGGTTGTGTATATATTATCAGTCCTGATCTCCCAATTCGTCCCACCCTCCCCTTCCCCCTGTGTCCACATGTCCGTTCTCTGCGTCTGCGTCTCTATTCCTGCCCTGGAAGTAGGTTCATCTGTACCATTTTTCTAGATTCCACAGCCACTGTGGAGAACAGTATGGAGGTTCTTTAAAAAACTAGAAATAGAATTACCATATGACCCAGCAATCCCACCTCTGGGCATATACCCTGAGAAAACCGTAACTCAAAAGGACACATGTACCCCAAAGTTCATTACAGCACTGTTTACAATAGCCAGGACACGGAAACAACCTGAATGTCCATTGCTTATGTTTCTGATTGCTTGCTCCCCTGCTTCAGTTTCCTTTCTCCACTGGGTCAGAAAGATGACCAACTTCCCCGTCTGTCAGGTGGGACATCCATCATGTCACATCCTGAGCACTCTCTGTACCTTGCTTAGAAAAAAACCCAGTGTTCACGTCAGCCAGGTCTGGTTCTTGATATGTTCATTGGCGCTTAAGGAATATATACCATATCTTTATAAAGTATGGCTTTTAAAATATTGTCTTGGAAGTTCTATTTTAGTATTCAAAAACTGAATACCAAATGTGCTTTCCCTTTCTTTGCACTTCTGCTGTACGAGTCCTAATCACACACATCCCTCTACTTCCTTGCGAAGGCAGATGGATGCCTTTGCATGATGAGAGAGAAGGTCATATACATTAAGGTTAAAAATACCGAGAATTCGCTGGCGGTCCAGTGGTTAGGACTCCGTGCTTCCACTGCAAGGGGCATGGGTATGATCCCTGCTCGGGGAACTAAGATCCCACATACGGTATGGCCAAAAAAGGAAAGTAAAAAGAACAATATAAAAAAAAAAGATTAAAAATACTTCTGCCATTATTGTAATGTTTTTAAGGAAAAGGATCATATTTCACTTCTCACTACACATTCTCATGGTGCACACAAGGGGTGACCAGCTTGTCCCAGTTAGTTGGGACTTTTACCACCAAAAGTCCCATGTCCAGGGAACCTCTCAGTCCTTTGCAGACCAGGCAAACTGAGGGTCACCCCTATGTACACAATCCATTATTTATCGCTGAAGGTAAGATGGTGATTTTCTTGGTATGAAATGATTATCCCCATAGTAATCATTAGCCTCAGAAGTAAATGATAACACGTCGGAATTTCCACACATTTTTCTTTTTAACATCTTTTTTTTTTGCGGTACGCGGGCCTCTCACTGCTGTGGCCTTTCCTGTTGCGGAGCACAGGCTCCGGACGCGCAGGCTCAGCAGCCATGGCTCACTGGCGCAGCCGCTCCGCGGCATGTGGGATCTTCCCGGACCGGGGCACGAACCCGTGTCCCCTGCATCTGCAGGCGGACTCCCAACCACTGTGCCACCAGGGAAGCCCTTAACATCTTTATTGGAGTATAATTGCTTTACAACGGTGTGTTAGTTTCTGCTGTATAGCAAAGTGAATCAGCTGTATGTATACACATATCCCCATATCTCCTCCCTCTTGCGTTTCCCTCCCACCCTCCCTATCCCACCCCTCTAGGTGGTCACAAAGCACTGAGCTGATCTCCCTGTGCTGTGCAGCTGCTTCCCACTAGGAAAAAAAAAAAAAAAAAAAAGGTCCACACATGTTTTAACTATAACTTCTGAATTTCTAAACAGTGGTTTTGCTCAGCCAACACATAATTGACTCATACGGTCTCACTTCAATGAACACATGATTATCCCTCACAAAAGAAGACTAAACAGAGCCCAGATTCATGCGTTGGCTAATTGTTTATTCTGGCCCTTTGGTCTTTGGCCATAATAATTGCTAGCTTTCAAAGGACTAGAGAAATAGTTGGCTGCACTATAAAAGTAAACTCTTTTAAGGTCTTTAATAATAGTATTTATTTGTGATAAATAATCTATTTAGTAAATAGATTTACTCTTTAATAAGATCTATGTCTTGTATTGATGGTTTCGAACTGCAAGTCATTGCCTCTTGCGAGAAATCCCGGGACACAGGAATGAGGGATTCTCATGAATAAGTTGCAGTAGGTGGACATCCTTGCCATGGTTCTTGCCTGAGAACAATGGAGGGCAAAGGACTGGAATCAGAAGACAAGAGATCTCATCCGGGTTGTACCACTAACCACCTGGGAAGCCTCACTTTAGAGGCTTTGAGGCCATGATGAAAGTTTCTCACCTGCAAAAGCGGAAAGGAATAGATCATTTTTAGACTAGTGCCAATGTATGGAGATTTATCATGGTCAAAAATTATGATTCCTTTTTTTTTTAGATTCCACATATAAGTGATATCATATGATAGTTGTCTTTGTCTGACTTGCTTCACTTAGTGTGATAATGTGTAGGTCCATCCATGTTGCTGCAAATGGCATTATTTCATTCTTTTTTATGGCTGAGTAATATTCCATTGTATATATGTGCCACATCTTTATCCATTTCTCTGTTTATGGACACTTAGGTTGCTTCCATGTCCTGGCTATGGTAAATAGTGCTGCAGTGAACACTGGGGTGCATGTATCTCTTTGAATTATGGTTTTCTCTGGATATACGTCCAGGAGTGGGATTGCAGGATCATATGGGAGCTCTGTTTCTTATCGTGACCATAAGGTCCCTTTGTGAGATTGCCCTGTGATGTAACTTCTGCAACCTTTGCCAAGCCCAGCATGCTTCGTGCTTCCTCGGCCCTGTTCCCTCGTATCCACCTGGGGCATCTCCCACCCTCGGCCAGATCATGTCTCCTACTCTTTGCAGCTTTTGGCAGGCTCCATCAGTCTCCAGCCACCTGGTTCGTCTCCACGTTGTCACTCTTCACTTCCTTTGGAAGACCTATGAAGACCTACGACACTTTGAAAATCTTCTGTGAATACTAAGCATCCAATTTGCTGGTAATAAATATTCCTTTGCCTTGCTTCACCTTTCTGCACCCTTCGCCTTAGAGATCTCACAGGAGTGGATAGGAGGCAGCCTTTGAGCCTTACTCAATACCGGCTTACAGATCCCAGCCTAATATTGTCCTACCTTCAATGTCCCTGGCCCAGAGCAACTTTCTCTCTTTTCTGAAATTAATTTTTATTATATTTATGCATATATAAATTTCCAGGTAAAGCATTTTAAGTGTGCAATTCAGTGGCATAATTAAATTACATTCACAATGTTATTCAATCATCACTACTGTTTCCAAAACCTCTTCATGACTTCAAGCAAAACCTTTACAACCATTAAGCAATAACTCTCACCCTCTCCCTACCCTGCAACCCCTGATCACCTTTAATCTACTTTCTGTCTCCAAGAATTCCACAGCAACTCCCTTACATTTATACTGTAGAAGAACTCATATGCCTTTGTGATATCTATGTGACTTAATGATATGTCTAAACTTGGTTATAAGTAAACGGTTCAGATGGAGTCATTATATGAGTATCAAGAACCTACTGTACTTAGATTCTGTCCATAAATGTGTTAGGTGATGTTGGAGATACTGAAGTGTAAGACCTGGTGTTTGCCAAGGTTGGGACCCCAACTGCTTCTTGATTGATCCCTTTTGCCATGAAAGATGTCAGGAAAGTGTGGAAGTACTTTTTGTAGCTGAGAACCGGTACAGTCTTAACACCATTCTCAAGGTCAGCACTTGTCACATTTCAAAGGGCACATTAATTACCTGGTCGTTATGTTACAATGCTGATTCCAAGTAAGCAGATATGGGTTTGGGTGCTAGTCTCTGCATTTCTAAAAAGTTCACAGCGGATGCCCATCCATGGACCACACTTTGAGTAGTAAGCCCCTCCCATCAGAAGAGTTGGTGCTCAAGATAAAACTAATTGCCCTCCATAGGTCTATGCCCTCAAGATGCCTGCAGCCTAGTTGTAGAGACCAGGCTAGCTGTCATGAAATAGTAGCAAAAAAAAAAAATAATAAGACAGTATTTCATTATATTCTACATTCCATGAATGCCACTGTGATGGTTAATTTTAAGTATCAACCTGACTGGTACCCAGATATTTGATTAAACATTATTTCTGGGTGTGTCTTTGAGGAAGTTTCTGGATGAAATTAGCATGTGAATCGGTGGACTCACTGCAAACTGCCCTCCCCAGTGTGAGTGGGTATCATCCAATCTGTTGAGAGCCTGAATCTGTTGAGGACTGGACAAAAGAAAAAAAAGCAGAGGAAGGAAGAATTTGGCCTTTTTTGCCTGACTGCTTGAACTGGGACATCAGTCTTCTCCTCAGACCTTCAGACTTGGACTGATTACACCCCTGGCTTCCCTGCGTCTCCAGCTTGCAGATGTAGATGTGGGGGACTTCTCAGCTTTCATGATCCATGAGCCAATTCCTTATGATAAATACCTTCCTCTCTCTCTCTCTCTCTGTGTATATATATATATATATATATATATATGTTATTGGTTCTGTTTCTCTGGAAAACCCTGACTAATACATCCATGATAGGCCCTGGAACGGTTGAGAGGAAAGAGGGCCAGATGTGACCTGTCTGTTCACGTTTTGTCCTTCTCATCGTATGTGAAGTTTCTTCATGGCAAAGCCTTCTCTCTTTTTCTATAGTTTTAGTCAACAAGAATGAAGTCAATTGGAACACGGAGCCATATTTCCCCCTACATTTGGATTTTTTTTTTTTTTTTTTTTGGTATGCGGGCCTCTCACTGTTG
>NW_006773072.1:1217395-1226958 GCF_000442215.2 Lipotes vexillifer
GGTTCCGCCGCCACAGGCGCAAGTGTCAACGCCCCCAGCCACTCCGCGGCATGTGGGATCTTCCCGGACCGGGGGCACGAGCCCGTGTCCCCTGCATCGGCAGGCGGACTCCCAACTACTGCGCCACCAGGGAAGCCCCATTTGGCTTTTATTAAAAAGAGGCAAATACCAAGAAAATACGTTGATATGCTAATAGTTTGCCCTTGCATAGCTCTCTTCACTTTATCCAAGTTTATTCCTCACAGGCAGGATTTTAATGTAATTCAGCATATAGCGCAGAATAGATGATTCGTTAGTGGGTTGACACGGAAGGTTCTCACGACAATTCTGTCGGATAAATAAATACGTCAGTGGTAATGTTCCAGAAAGGTGACACTTTGGGCCAAGGTCACACAGCAAGGAAGTAGAAAAGCTGGGATGAGATTCCGGAGGGCCTGATACCAGCAGACGGTAGTGCCAAGGGCCAGTTCAACTGTCTCAAGGACCGAACTCCTCGCTCATACCTCCTGTGACATGGAGCAGGGATAATAGGTAGTCTTATCCTTTGCAGGGTGGTCGTGAATTTCAAATGTGATAATGCCCATAAAATCACGTCCTAAACTTTGGTCAGGAACCGCTTTCCAAAATAACACCTACATTTTCCCACTGTGGTCTGTGTCACAGAGAAAGACTACAAGGTCAGCGTCCCAGCAATCTCTCACTGGCTAGTCTCAAGTCCCCTGTCTTTCATGGAGCTCGATCAAATTTCTAGTTTCATAAAATACTGTACCTTCTTTGCCATTTATTTCCTTGGTTTAACCTGCTTAAATATTTCCCCCAATTCACAAGCAATTCAAAAGCATACATTTTTGTCAATGCTATGTATTTTTATTTATTATTATTATTATTTTTGGTTGCACTGCACAGCTTGTGGGATCTTATTACCTCGACCAGCGATTGAACCCGGGCCCTGGCGGTGAAAGTGCCGAGTCCTAACCACTGGACCAGGGAATTCCCAACGCTATGTATTTTTTTTTTTTAACATCTTTATCGGAGTATAATTGCTTTACAATGGTGTGTTAGTTTCTGCTTTATAACAAAGTGAATCAGCTGTACATATACATATACCCCCATATCTCCTCCCTCTTGCGTCTCCCTCCCACCCTCCCTATCCCACCCCTCTAGGTGGTCACAAAGCACGAAGCTGCTCTCCCTGTGCAATGCGGCTGCTTCCCACTAGCTAGCTATTTTACGTTTGGTAGTGTATATGTGTCCATGCCACTCTCTCGCTTTGTCCCAGCTTACCCTTCCCCCTCCCCATATCCTCAATTCCATTCTCTAGTAGGTCTGCAACGCTATGTATTTTTAAAAGTTGGCTAGTAAAACGTATAGATCTTGTCTTCTTTTCTTGTAGACATGATGTGTTTTGAGCCTTGAGTTTTGCATGCAGTGCTGATACCTGCTTTTCTAGCACTTTAATACATTCAGTTCAGCTTAAAAAAAAATCACTTTATAAGCTTGGATGCCATTAGAGTTTGTTGTTGTTAGTAGATTGGAATATTTTTCAGTTGTTTCTCCACGTACAGGAGTTCAGGATTCAGTGATTTCTGAACAGATACCTGCACATGTGTCAGTAAATTGTAATGATCCATAAACTCTTTTCAGCCAGCTTAAGTATAGATCAACTGTCTGGGCAATAAGTAGTTCTACTACGATTTAATGTAAATATTGAAGACAGTGCTTAACTCTTTACTCCTGTTTGTTCTTTTGAAAGCAATATGCAAATGCTGTTTATCATCCTGTAAGAAACTTTAACTTTTTAAAAATTTGTTCCTGCTCAAGTTAGAAGGATAGTTGGTTGAAAAAGTATAAGTTTTGGAATCAGACAGACTGGAGCGGTTTCCAGCACCTCTGCTGTAGTGGATTTATTTATTTATTTATTTTTGGATGTTATGGATTGGTATTTGGTATTTTTAAAATTAATTTTTATTGGAGTATAGTTGCTTTACAGTGTTGTGTTAGTTTCTGCTGTACAGTAAAGTGAATCAGCTGTACATATACATATATCCCCTCTTTTTTGGACTTCCTTCCTGTTTAGGTCACCACAGAGCACTGAGTAGAGTTCCCTATGCTATACAGTAGGTTCTCATTAGTTATCTATTGTATACATAGTAGTGTATATATGTCAATCCCAGTCTCCCAGTTCATCCCACCCTCCCTTCCCCCCTTGGTATCCATACGTTTGTTCTCTACATCTGTGTCTCTATATCTACTTTACAGATAAGTTCATCTGTACCATTTTTCCAGATTCCACATATAAGCGTTACTATATGATATTTGTTTTTCTCTTTCTGTGCTGTCCTGGATTTTATCTGTGAGCCCCCAGCGCCATTCCCATGCCTTTCCATGCTCTTCCCTGTATTGTAGGGGTTGGAAAACTGGGAGCTATATTTCCTTTATTTGCCTGACGGCATGGTTCCAGATGTGGCTTAGGTTCTTCCAATGAAATGCGTGTCCCTGAGACGAAGGAAGAAGGGAATAGAAAGCATTTTGCATTTGCTGGCAGCAGTTTTGGTAGATGTGAAATTCTCTGCCGTGGCTTCTGTATTTCCCTAACAAATTTGAAGCTTTGGCGGAGGCATGACCTTGACAGTGTCTTCCTGCGTTATCCTCATCTTTGGGTGGCAATCTTTATACCCAGCTGCAATGGCAAACCTGAAAGCTAATGATGGGCAGATCCATCCGCCACTCTCCTGGCTTTCACTTCTCAGTTTCCTCCAACAGTTTTGTAAGCTTCTAATGTCTAATTAGGATTAACACGACTAATCTTTTTCAGCTTAAAACACCTGGACTGTTTTCAGTTTGCCTTACCAACCTCTGATATCACCACTGACCTGCTTTGAGACCTGGAGCAAGACGCTTTACCTCTTTGAACCTCAGTTTCCTCATCTGTGAAATGGGCATAATGACTCATAGAACCCCTCCAAGGGTAAACAAATAATGCATGTAAGGTTTCCAACACAAAGTAGGGGCACAGTAATGTTAGTATTTTGTTTTCACAGTCTGTCCCACCCCTCCTGCCTTTAGAGATTTCTTGACTATCTTCTTTTAGGTCCAGGATTCTTCCTTTTTTTTCTTTAAATGATTACAAATCTAGGTGCCTTTGGGTGAGCTCCTGCTGCCTGCCATTTTGATTATACTTGGTGCTGCCTCCAGTCTCAATGTTCTACGTTTTTGAGCACAGATTTATCACCTGTCTTTCATGACAAGGATGATTGATTTCTGCCAGATTTTATGGTTATTAGCTGGTGACCTTGTCCTGAGAGACTCCATCAGAACTTTCTTTATGCACATCTCTCCAAGTCATTTTTAACTCTGTCTGATTCATTTTTCTTCTTCCTAAATGTAGCAAGTAAGCTCCTGGCCAAAGGAACAGTCTTCCAAGAGGAAAGTGGTCTTTTTATAAGTCCTAGTCTACTTATAGGAACCCACCTGCTGTTATTCTTATCTTTGAATCTGAAAAGGCTCAGCAGCCATCCCTCTTGGTCTGTGGGGTGAAGTGGATGATGCAAGTGATGGGATCTAATGGTCCCAGCTCTGCCTCAACTGCCTGAGGAGCCTTAGGCCGGGAACTACCTCCCCTGGACCTTGGTTTCCTCCCTCCTAGCATTGGTAGGTCAAGTCTCTGAAGGCACTCCCAGCTCTGACATTGAATGAGCGGTGGCTGCCAGTTGCCTCCCCCAGGTTCCCCTCTGTGGCTGACACCAGTGAAGCCTACTGATTCTCAGACGTTGCTCTTCCTGCCTCATGCTGATGCCTCTAATGGGCATGGGGTGGATTCTCCAAAGATGGTTCCCTGAACACCCAAGGCATGGGTGATGAACAGACCCATTCTGTGATTTCTTGCTGTGGATCATGGGCAAATTTCAATTGAATTTACTTCTATAATCATTTATTGAGTGCCTCAGATGTGCCAGATGCAGGGCTCTGTGAGAGGATGCGGAGTGTTTGTTAGTTAGGAGAGACGGACATGCAGCGGTGTTTCAGCACCATTTGATGAGTGGCAGCCACAAGGCCCTGACTCACCAGTGCCAAGGTCCATCCAATCAGATCTGTTGCTGGCCAGGACACTGGACCAGTGCCTGTTGATTGGCTGCCAGCTCAGTGAAGGGACAATGAAAACGCGATGTGATAAATGCTCTTACAGAGGGAAGTTCAAGTATCCTAGAAGCACAGAGCAGGCACCAAACTCAAGTTTTGAGAGGAGCCATTGCAGCGATCTTCTAGAGGGAGAGAACATCTGAGTTGAGTCTTGAAGGGTGAGAGAGGGCTGGACAGGGGAGGTAAGAGAAGGGAAGGAGTCTGGAGAAGAAAGATCGTGAATAAAGGCAAGAAGGGTCAGACAGCAGGTGGGGAGGGGGATCAAGGCGCTGCTGGAGTGCAGAGTTCAAGGATGGAAACTGTGAGATGAGGCTGCAGAGAATAGGTAGGATCCAAGTGCACAGGTCCTTGAACCGGACTGATATGAAATTTAATTAGAGAGTCAATATAGCACACAGTGAGGTGATCTTATGAGCAATACTGCTTGAGTTTGAGGACTAGTTCCGCTATTTACTAGCCATGTGACCTTGGGAAAGTTTGTCAGTCCCTCTGGGCTTTAGTTCTTCATCTGTAAAATGGGCGTATAGTACCTTCCTTCTAGGGTTATGGTGAAAATTAAATTGATTAGACTTGAAAAAGACATAGAAAACTGCCTGGCATAGGTAAGTGCTCAATAAATGCTGGCGCTTATTCTTATATTTCATTGATTCCAAGATGCACATTTTTCTCTGTAGTCTCACATCTCTAAACTTTGGATGTGACTTATGGTGGATGTGACTTTACAATCACTGCCAGCCAGGCAGCAGATGTGACAGGGTTTTTTTTTTATTATTAAAGTATATTAGTTTCAGGTGTATAACATAGTGATTCAATATTTTTATAGATTATACTCCATTTAAAGTTCTTATAAAATAATGGCTATATTTCCCTGTGTTGTACAGTGTATCCTTGTTACTTAGTTTTTTTTTCACATAGTAGTTTGTACCTCTTAATTCTCTATTCTTACTTTGCCCCTCCCCCTTCCTTCTCCCTACCGGTAACCACTAGTTTGTCCTCTATATCTGTGAGTCCATGGCAGGGTTATCTTTGTGCACGTGTGACCTTGGGTATATGTCCATGTTGTTCTGACTTCAACTGCATGATATGTGTTGTTGAAATAATGGGTGTTGGATTTAGTTGCCATTTAGAATATAACTAAAAGAATACACTAAGATTTGGTATTGGATTAAAAAGTTGTTATATCTACAGAAAGGCATGGATACAGAACAGTAGGAGGTGGATTTTATTTTATTTATTTATTTATTTAAACATCTTTTTTGGAGTATAATTGCTTTACAATGGTGTGTTAGTTTCTGCTGTATAACAAAGTGAATCAGTTATACATATATCCCCATATCTCTTCCCTCTTGTGTCTCCCTCCCACCCTCCCTATCCCACCCCTCTAGGTGGTCACAAAGCACCGAGCTGATCTCCCTGCGCTATGCGGCTGCTTCCCACTAGCTATCTATTTTACGTTTGGTAGTGTATACATGTCCATGCCACTCTTTCACTTTGTCCCAGCTTACCCTAGGAGGTAGATTTTAAATTAGTGAAGCAAATATTCACTGGTGGCATAACAACAATTCTATACTTATTTGCAAAGCAAGGACCAAGTGCCTTTACAGTCTCTAGAAAGAGAGACACCTACAAGAGATAATACTGTATTATATTCTTTTAACCGCAATGTATGCAAAAGGATTGCCTGTCAAACACCAAACATTGCAACTGATGGTAATGGAAATTGACAGATTCCTCAAAATAGATGAAAAACATTTCAAAGTAACAAGATGCTGGTGAGACCAATTAATCCTAGGGAATTTGTGCCATTATTTAATTGGCAGATATTTTTTCTTGCTTAGAGGTAAACAAGTGATGGTACAACTTCTAATTGATGGCAGGTTGTATTAGATGCAATATATGTTGCTGCTGTTGTTGTTATGATCATTCTGTAGCTGATGAGCAGCCATTAAACATGAGGTTGAAGGCTGTTAGATTTGTGTCTTTAGAAAAGGACTTTATCATCACTTCCTCATCTGGTTGGAGTCCTTCCCTTCCAGCTCCCACACAGCACTCAGGAGGTTCAAGTGTTGGACGAGACTGGCAGATTCCCTCCGTGGATATGATTGCAGACACCTATTACTGCTAGTGGCAAGGGGAGAAACTAGCTTCTCTACTGGAGACCACCACCTCAGGGTAGAGAATTCACAGATGGAGTAACAGGCATTGATTTGCAGCTCCTTGAAAGCCAGTACAGACAGAGATGTGGTCCCTTGGTGAAAGATGCTGGACATGTGCCTCGTTTGAAAGCGCCATTAGCAGATTAATATCTCCTAGTTAAAGCTGGGACTTGGGAATAAATGGCTTTCTTTAGGGAGGGGCCCAAAGAGGTTATGTTAACCCCGTTGACCCCAGGATCTTGAGAGAACTGAGGTTCCTCTGGAGATGCAGCCTCTTAACACCCGAAGGGTTGACGTATGGATTCTAGTTGGCTTGGATTCTGCGACATCCTAGCTGGGTAATCTTGGCCCCGTCTCTCAACGCCTGTGAGATCCAGTTTCCCCATTTATTCAATGAGATCGATGACACCCAATTTACAAGATCTACTGTGAGAACAAAATTAAATAGCACATGAAGTATACCCAGCAAATTGGCAGACAGAGGCTAGATAATCTAGACATACGCATTCTCTCTCTCTCTTGTTCTTTTTTTTTTGGCTGCGCCACATGGCTTGTTGGATCTTAGTTCCCTGACAAGGGATTGCACCCATGTTCCCTGCAGTGGAAGCGTGGAGCCCTAACCACTGGACTGCCAGGGAATTCCCTGCATTCTCTTTTACTTCTCCATTTTCTGTCAATTTCATTTTTCTTTTCATTCTTCTGTATGGAATTAGACTGGATGTGAAACAAAAGAATCCAGAATATATTAAGAACTCCTACACGTTAATAATAAAAAGACAAACACTCCTATTAAAAATGGGTAAAATGGACTTCTCTGGTGGTGCAGTGGTTAAGAATTCGCCTGCCAATGCAGGGGACACGGGTTCAGTCTCTGGTCTGGGAAGATCCTACATGCTGTGGAGCAACTAAGCCCGTGCGCCACAACTACTGAGCCTGCACTCTAGGGCCTGCGAGCCACAACTGTTGAGCCCACGCACCGTAACTACTGAAGCCCTCGAGCCTAGAGCCTGTGCTCCGCAACAAGAGAAGCCACTGCAATGTGAAGCCCACGCATCACAATGAAGAGTAGCCCCTGCTCGCCGCAACTAGAGAAAGTGCGCATGCAGCAACGAAGACCCAACGCAGCCAAAAATAAATAAATGAAAAAAAAATTAATTAAAAAAATGGGTAAAAGTCTTGAACAGGCACTTTACAAAAGAATATATCTGAGTGGGCAAAAAGCGCATGAAATGATGCTCAATATTAATCATAATGAGATACGTCTATACACCACGAGAAGGACTAAAATTGCAAAGAGCGACAATATCAAGTGTTGGCAAGGAAGTGGAGTCAATGGAACTCTCCTGCTTTGCTGGTGGGAGTTTAAAATGGTACAAATACTCTGAAAAATTGTTTGGCAGCTTCTCATAGAGTTAAACATACATTTACCATATGACAGCAAATCCAATTCAAAAATTATGACATCTCTTTTGGCACAATTAAAGGTTCATAAAGTGATGGATTGAAACGTAGTTTGTGGTTATGAAAATCGATCATTACACGTCTGTTTCAAAAGCCACATGTCCTATAGGATAAACTCCCTAAAGTAGGATTATATACAAAGGCCCTGCCCGCCTCCTCCCTCCTGTTTCCCTTTTCCTCTGTACCATATTCTCTAGCTGTATGAAATGTAGATCTTTTCTCCCAGACTTCTTATGTAAGCAGCCATATCTTTGTGCACTATTTTATCTGCCTGCAGTATTCCGCCTGACTCCCATCCCTGTTCATCTTGGCCCCAGCCTGGTGAACTCTTAATCATTCTTTAAAACCCATATCAAATGTCACCTCTTTGGTGGAGCCTCCCGGGGTTCTCCCAGGCAGAGGTAGTTCTTCCCTCCCCTGTGCTTCCATAGACCTCTGTCATAGCACCACACACCATAGTTCCTTGTTTAAATGTCTCCACCATTCGACTGGGATCCTCAGAGTCGGGGGTTGTATCACTGGCTTTCCAGTGTCTGCCTCATAACATAAATCCCATCATGGCAGTCTTCTGCATGAACTTTTCCTGTGTACTTTACAACAAAAGTTAAACGCCTTCTCATGGCATGTATAGCTCTGTGGTATCTAGCCCTTCTCTACGACCTCATGCCATTCCACCTTCCCTTGCTCAGGGGGCTCCAGACCCTCTGGCCTTCTGGTTCCTTGTGTGTCAAACCCTTCCAGCTGCAGATGCTTCTCGCAAACAACCTCCATTCCCACCCCACTGCCATGGAGTTGGTCGGATGCCCATCCCGGCTCTTGGCAAACTTTTAGTTTATATCCCAACCTTTGGGTCTCAGTCTATGTATGTCCTCAGAGTGACTTTCCTTGGTCACACAGTCCAAGCAGCCCCTTACCCACCCTATGATTCTCTCACGGTATCCCATATTTTTATTTTGTAGCCCTGGTCACAATTTGTTTATATGCTTTACTAGTTTAATGTCTGTTCCACCTTGTAGACTGTAATTACGGTCCATGAAGGCAGTGTCTGTCCGTTTTGTTCCCTGCTGTATCCTAGAATGTAGCACAGTGCCTGGTGCAGGTCAGGTGTTACCGTATACAGATTGACTGGATGCAGTGCCCAGTAGGTGAAGTGGTGAATGACTAAATCGAAGATTTAATCTCAATTTAAGAATGATGGTGTTGATAGTATTATTTAAGCTATTTATATTATAGGATCAGAATATTTTGTGCTCAACTAAAATAACCTTGCTATACTTTTACATCGTAAGAATAATGCCTGCTCATTACAAGTCAAACAAAACAAGAAAGATATTTTAAAAGTTAATAATTTTCCTTATCCTCTCTACAATCCCTTTCCTTCAGGCTAACCAGTGTTCATAGTTTTTGTGTGTGGGGAGGTATTCTTCTGCATTTTTACATATATGCATATGTGTTTCTTCCTTCATATGTGTGTGTGCATGTGTACATTTATGTATTTGTATATGCAGTTTTTCTTTTTTAAATGAAAATTGGATATTTTACACACTACTCTATAACTTGCTCTTTTTCCACTTAAAACTTTTTCTCCAGTTAATAACATATCATGGACATTCGTCCAGTTCAACACATGCACATCTCTTTAACAGCTACATAATATTTCATAACATGGATACCATGATTCTTGAACCAATTCCCTATCAATGAATGAAGATGTTTCCAGTGTTTTGCTATTAAAAATAACTATAGGGCTTCCCTGGTGGCGCAGTGCTTGAGAGTCCGCCTGCCGATGCAGGAGACGCGGGTTCG
>NW_006773072.1:1227272-1230429 GCF_000442215.2 Lipotes vexillifer
AAAAAAAAAAAAAAAAAAAATAACTATACTCTAAATATCCTTAAATAAATTTGTCCTTATACACTGGACTCTCAAATATTGCAAATGCTGGGAGAGAAAGCATGGTATTTTTAAATAGTACCAGACTATTTTCTAGAAAGGGAATTTACACACCTTTCAGCACTGTATGAATGTGTCCATTTTCCTCTATCCTAAGAATGGATGTTCTAGTTTTAAAAAATGTTTTCCAGTCTCCTGCTCTTTGTCGATGAGGTTAAAGAGAAGTCATCATTCCCCTGGAGCCCCAAGGTCTGGGAACTGGAAGACAAATTCCCCTCCCTTCTGACTTTACAGCCGGAAAACCAGCCCAAAAAGAATGGAGCCTTCAGTTCCCTCCCCAGCAGCACAGCTGCCCACAGAACACTGACTCTGTACAATGTTCTGAGCATTAGTTAGACTTTGCCTCAAAACAAATGCGGTCTGGTAATGGGAGCATATGGACATTTGACAGGAAATGCTTAAGTTTGGGTATCGAGTTTAGCATAGTGCTGTGTCAGGGGAGATGTGGTATTAGATTTTCGCTGACTGCTTCACTTAATAGCATTAAGGGTGGAGGGGCTAGTGAGTTGCATCTGAACTGCAGGCTCTTTGGAAGAGCAGATGCAAGGGAGAGGAATGGAGTTCTAAAAATCGAAATCGATGGAGCAAAGGTTCAAGTGTCCCTGCCAATGGGAATTCTCCCCTTAGGAATTTTGAAGACATCTCAGACGTTTCCTCATGCCTCCATGACCAACTATTCCTAGTTTCTTCCTTTTAAAATGGATCCTGCATTTACCACTTCCGTAAACTGAAAGTGATAAAGGTAGCACTTTTGCAAAGTGTCAGGGAATTCTGCAAAAGGCTGTAGAAAGAGAAGATCTAAACTTTTGCCTTTATCAGATTTGTAATTTATTTAGTTAAGTTTTTTTTTTTCTTTTTTCTTTTTGTGGTGTGGACCATTTTTAAAGTCTTTATTGAATTTGTTACAATATTGTTTCTGTGTTCTGTTTCGGTTTTTTGGCTGCAAGGCATATGGGATCTTAGTTCCCCGACCAGGGATTGAACCCGCACCCCCTGCATTGGGAGGCAAAGTCTTAACCACTGGACCACCAGGGAGGTCCCCAGATTTGTAACTTTGAGTACAGCTAACTTATCCACTCAGAGGATTTGTGGCTGCAGCTGGCTACGGGGGAGTGAGGGAGGAGAGAATTTAGAATGACTTACAAGGTGTTTCTCATACTTAAGTTTTTCCAATAATGTCATATAATTTTTGCCTTACTGATTATTTTCCTTTAATCAATTCATTATTAAACTTACCCTTTTCATGAGAATAATATATTTGTTCTGGCTTTGAAGTAATATATATTGTACTTTGAAATATATATATATATATATGTGTGTGTGTGTGTGTGTGTGTATATATATTATATATATATATATATATATATAATATATATATAAAACTTGGGTTTCATCCCCTGCCAAAATGCAGAGATAAAATAGCTATCACCCCAGAATTATATAGAAAATCAAACAGTTGCTCAAGCGTAAAAGCAAAGTTAAAGATATTTTCAGGCATACAAAGATTAAAGGAAGTTATGACTCACATATGTGCTGAAAGAGCTACAAAATGATAACATTCATCAAGAAGAAAAATGAACATGGCAGGAAGACGTAAGGTGCAAGAAGAAACCGTGAACAGAGAAACTGGTGAAATATGTAAATAACTAATTATGTAGAGTAGAATCTCCACATGTACACACACTAACCTTTTTGTATTTAACTAAAATGTTGGAAGTAAAATTTTGGACAGTAATACCATGAAGGATAGGAATGGGCAGTTCTAATGATTTAAAACATGCTGACTTTCTTGTCCTATTTGGAAGATAGAGATATTCAATAAATTTGAGCCTTGTAGGGAAATATAAAGTAATATTAAATAGGTAGGCCACTATTAACAAGTGTGTTAAATATTTAAACATTATTTGAGGTAAAAGAGGGACATTGCATGTGGCAGACTGATTTAAATAGTGTGCTCAATTCTTTACCCCCCCCCCCCCATTGTCCTCCCATCAGAGGAGTCCTTACCCCTTGAATTGGAGCTAGTTTGTGACACTCTTTAACCAAGAGAATGTTCTGGAAGTGACACTACACCAACTTTGAGCACTGGTCTTAAGAGGCCTTGTGTGATTCTGGAAGCCTGAGTGCTACGTGAATAAGGGGGGTTAACATACTGGATGATGAGACCTGTGGCCCATTTATATCTGTTGCCACTGCTGGTAGCCACACAACAACCTGGTGTGTGACTGAGTCCATCCTAGAGCAGCCATCTCCCAGTCAACCCTCCATTCAACCAAGATGCATGAGCATACCCCGCTAAGATTAGCAGAGCCTGGCCCAGATCAACAAAACTGCCCAGCTGACTCACAGTCTTGTGAACAGTAATAAATACTTAGTCTTTTAAGCTATTGAGTTTTTAGCTAGTTTGCTAAATAGCAAAAGGATAATGGATATACTATATATAATGATAAACCGTATGCAGGATACACACACACACACACATTCTATGAGTTGAGAGAAAACAGACAACACAATAGAAACACACATATAAGTGATGCACAGGCATTCCAAAATTTATATTCACATATAAATTAAGACAAGATGTTCACCCTTACCAGTAATTCACAGAGATGCAAATTAAACAACAAAATAAGATACCATTTTATACCCATAAGCTTGGCAAAATTTAAAAATTCTGAAAATACCAAGTGTTCCCAAATGTAGGCAGAAGCAAAAACTTTCATATATTGTTGATGGGATTATATATTGCTACAGTGTATAATTGTAAACAGGTTGGCAACATCTAGAAAAACTGAATATGTGCAGACCCTAAAGAATATGCTTTGCACATCCAATTTTAAGTATATTCCTTAATGAAAGGTTCACACATGTTTTCAAGGGAGGGTCATATAAGGTAGTCACTGAAGTAAAATTTTTGATAGTGTAAATCTAGAACGGTCTGCTTACCCAACAATGGATAAATGGAAAAATCAATCATTCATAGCAGTTAGAAAAAATAAAATATATCTATCTTTTCCAATATGAATAGATTTAAATTTTTTTTTTTTTTTTTTTTTGG
>NW_006773072.1:1230560-1236779 GCF_000442215.2 Lipotes vexillifer
TTTGTGGTACACGGGCCTCTCACTGCTGTGGTCTCTCCCGCTGCGGAGCACAGGCTCCGGACGTGCAGGCTCAGCGGCCACGGCTCACGGGCCCAGCCGCTCCGCAGCATGTGGGATCTTCCCAGACCAGGGCACGAACCCATGTCCCCTGCATCGGCAAGCGGACTCTCAACCACTGAGCCACCAGGGAAGCCCCTAAAATTTTTAATGTTGAGTAAAAATAATAAAGTTACAGTGGAATTAATATAATGTATCAGTTACATAAATTAGAAAAACAAGCTATTTTATATATTTATGCATTAATCTTATAACAAAATTATGTATATATAGACTGGGAGGTTCCACATAAAATTCATGATAGAGGGTGCTTTTGGAGAAAGACGATAAATTAGAATAGGGAGGGTGACATAAGTGGTTTCAAATTTATTTGTACATTTTCATATCTTTTTTCTTTTTTTTTACAAAAGTAATTGAAACTGGAAGAAAGTATATCATTTGTTAATTTGGGGTGCTTATCGTAATATTCATTGTATTTTTATGTATTTTCAACCTTTTAACTTGCAAAAAGATACCCCCGCCTCACCCCCATTTACCATATGCCTCACCACTAGTATTATTTGGTCTTAACCACTGAAATCCCTGCATCTCTTTGAGAAGAACATAAACTGGGTGTGTTCATGAACCATTGTATACTCATGTCTTAAAAATTATCCTGTTGGTAAATGTTGTCCAAAGGTCTTATCCTGACCAAAGAAGACAAGAGTAGAGAATTAAAGGATGTTTTAACGAGTAAATGGGTGCTATCTGGGCAAAAGAAAAACTCCAAATTAGAATGATAGTGATATATGTTAGACCTGAAGAAGTGTGAAGCCATAGCTGCAGTTTTCTTGATCTGCTGGGAAGAAATGGCTCCATTGGCAATGGAACCAAGCAAGTCAGACTAGAAGATCTCCACTGTGCCTCTCCAAGTGCCAGGCAGGGGGAGGACTTTCCAAATATGGAAACCATGTTGTAGCAGTCGGGGTTCAAGTGCAGCCTACAAAATAACTTTAGTGATTTTGATTAGAAAGAGATTTGATGCAGGGAATTACTGCTTACAGAAGTGTCACGGGTGCTAGAGGAGCCAGCTTTAGGCTGGATCTCCAGAGCAGCTCTCAGAAGAAATACTGCAGAAGTGGCCTGATGAAGGAACAATTATGTTGGCTTCCCCCAAAATGAGAACTGGAGAGAGTTCACTTGGAAGGTTATCCCGGAAAGCCAGGATGAGGGACCGAGGAGAGTGAAACAGGGAAGAGGGGAAAGCCAGTAGAGTGTGCGCTGATGGGCAGGTTACCACTGTGGGCAACTGGGTATTCCTCTGGGGACTCTGAAAGGAACCAGGTAGAATGTACCTCAGTATGATCCCTCTGGGGCATTTATGTGCGGCATCTGTTCCCTGTTGGTTGAGGGTTGGCCCTGGGGGTGTTAACACCTTAGAACTTGTGGGTTGCATCTCTAAGGGTTGAACAACTTTCCATGACTTTGGAGAAAGCACCAATGCAGAGAAACAGAGAGATACCCTTGGGGGGCTTGAGATGGGATGTGGGCAGCTTGCACAGCTACACTAAAAACTAGGTGGGCTGAGGGGGGATATAGCATGGGGCAAAAAAGTGTCTGCTACTTTGGGGATTCAGTAGCTCTTCCCAACAACTGGTTCCAAACTCACACTATGGCCTTGATCTGGGGGTCAATAAGATGCTGCTGCAACTGTTGCCTCAGAGCTATGCCATTCCCTCTATATCAACTCCAGCAAAATGACAGCTTGCCCACTGCCTCCTTTCTTTCCCATTGACTCAGTTATGAACTCATGTCCTACATGAACAAAACCAGTAGGGGGGCCCTGAACTGCATCCAGAATCCTAACTGCAAGGGAGTCTGGGAAATGTGGTTTTCAGATTTTCAGCCTCTGCATCAACAGGATAGACCTTGGAAGGTTGACACAGATGTTGAGCCAGCTGGAGTTACTGTATCTGCCCCATATATCTGACCCAATGAAGCTCCCTTCCAGTTCCCTTGCTTGGTGATTTTGGTTGGACAGTGTCTTCCCTTGAAGTTGTCCCTACCCACTTCCAGGCTCTTTTTCTCTGCGTTCAGCTCGGTGAAATAGGGAGAAATCATCATCTTTCAGGGACGACATCAGCAAGCTGCTCAACACTCTCAGAGCCCTCCCTGATTTTTCCTCTCAGCTCTTATCACAGTTGCAATTATACAATTATTTAAAAAAATATTAATTTACTATCTGTCTCTCTGCTAGACCAGAGGTCTGTGGGGCAGGAACCACATCCCTGCTGTTCACTGTTGTTCCCAGCACCTAGTATTTCCCTGGCACTGATACGCAGGGATTG
This sequence comes from Lipotes vexillifer, assembly GCF_000442215.2. NCBI lineage: Eukaryota > Metazoa > Chordata > Mammalia > Artiodactyla > Lipotidae > Lipotes > Lipotes vexillifer. Next base: position 1,232,945 of record NW_006773072.1, read on the forward strand.
AATACATATTATTTGAATATATGAATGGAAAAAAATGGGTATTAGGGGTTATACTTCCTATATCTGTACATGGATGCTTCATCTGTGTATAAGGAATAAAACAACCTACATTCAACATTGCTTTTCAAAATAAGGACAGTAGGAGAAGGATCTGGTCTAAAGTGACTAAATTATTCCACTGAGGGAATGTGATATTTTTGTCTCCTGCTGTTAACTAAGGGCTGCTATTTCCAGTCCTGGGCTGGAACAGACATTAGTGAGCCAGGCAGGAGGTCACAGACAGTATTTGAGAAGAAAAGGCAGCATGATAATTTCCCACTCTGATCGGTCTGTGGAATCTAAAAGCAATATATTTTGTGATACAAGAAAATTTCAGGAAAGAAGGAATGTTCTTGCCTAGGAGAACTTGATGAAGGAAAATATCAAAATAACTGGATTAAAAAAAATATGATCTTTAAGATGGGGAGATTTGTAAACTAGACTCTCTCTAGGGTCTGCTCTTAGATGACTCACTGAATAGCTTCAGTATTGGAGTGGAGGCCAATGTTATGTAATACTAGCTAACATTATTTGAGCTATTTCATGTTTCAGGAAATATTTTAGATATAGTCTCTCTTCTAATCCTTGGAATAAGGCTATGCGGTAGGTATCATTATTATCCTCATTTTACAGAGAAGAACACTGGGGCTTGGAGAGGTTAATAAGCTGCCCACAAGCAAATAGTTAACAAGTGAGGATTTCTAATTCAGTCCTGACTGACTCATAGCGCATGCTCTTAACCACTGCGTAGTGGGGAATAGAGATCCAGGCTGCAGGGACAGCAGAGCTGGGTACACATTTAGGGCTTTCCCTTTTCTTTCTGGCTGCGTGATTAAAAATGGCTGAGCCTCAGTTCCCTCAGCAGTAGACTGTAGATAACACATTCCTTGCAAGGTGGTTTTGAGAATTGGAGACCATAAGTGTAGGGGTTTAATCCATAGCGTCGCTTCTTTGTGACACCACTAGGTTAGACAGTGGAAGTTCCTGGGAGCTGGGGTGGGAAGTTGTTGAAGAGGCTGTAGGCAGAGAATGCCCACCTGTCTGCTGATGCCCAAGAAGCAGGCTGTGGGCTTCTTACCTTTCACATACTCTTTCTTCCCCAAAGTTTGCAAAGAGGAGGTCATGAGTTTGGAGCTGGGTGCTAATTTCAAGGTGCTGCCTGAGCCTTCATGAAAAGTGCTACACTCAGAAGTACTTTTTCCTTATCCCATGAAACTCTCACCACAATCAAGATAATGAACATATTCATCATCCCTAAGAGTTTCCATATACCCCTCTGTAATCCCTCCTTCCAGCCCCTCCCTCATGTCCCCAGGCAACCACTAATATCCTTTTGGTCACTACAGATTAGTTTTTATATTCTAGAATTTTATATGGGTGGAATAATACAGTATGTACTACTTTTTTCCAGCTTTTTCATTTAGCATAAATGATTTTGAGATTCATCTATGTTGTTGCTTGTATGATATCAATAGTTTATTCCTTTGAACTGCTGGTTAGTATTTCTTTGTATGGATGTACCAGAGATTTTCTTTTTTACATCTTTATTGAAGTATAATTGCTTTATACTAACAATGTTGTGTTAGTTTCTGCTGTATAACAAAGTGAATCGGCTACATGTATACATATATCCCCATATCCCCTCCTTGAGCCTCCCTCCCACCCTCCCTATCCCACCCCTCTAGGTGGTCACAAAGCACCGAGCTGATCTCCCTGTGCTATGCTGCTGCTTTGAGTGTACCAAAGATTTTCAATCCATTAACCTATTAATGGACTTCTGGGTTGTCTCCATTTTTGTTGTTGTTGTTGTTATTACAAATAAAGCTGCCAAGAACACTTGTATACATGTCTTTATGTGGACATACTTTCATTTCTTTTGGGTAAATAACTAGATGATCATATGGTAGGTACACATTTAACTTTTTAAGAAACTGCCAAAATGTTTTCATCAGGAGTGTTTTAGTGCTTTTCTCAATAGGTTTTGTACATTCTTTTTAAGTTTATTCTCAAATATTTATTCTTCTTTGTTGCTTTTATAACAAAATATGTGGTTTTCTCTACCATTTTACATTGTAACTAGTTATTGTTTGTACACGTGAAGGCTATGAATTTCTGTAGGTTACTTTTATAACCTGCTACAGTATTGTATTCCTTTACTTGTTTGAGTTAGTTTTATCATTGAGTTATATTACCTGAAAATAGAGACTTTATATATTCTTTATAAATTCTCGTGCCTTTAGTTGATTTTCCTTATCAAATTGCATTGGCTACTACTTCCAGTACAATGTTGAATAGAAGAGGAGATAATGAACATGCTTTCCTTGTTCTTGACCTTAGTGGAAAAGCCCCTAGTGTTTTCCCACTAAGGGAGATGTTCAGAAAGTATTCTGCAGTTCTTATTTTCTTAAATGGTTAAGTTGGAAATGCATATTGAATTTTGATGCTTTTCAAGCATCTCTGGAGATAATCACATTTTTCATTTGATCTATTAATTTTTTGGACTATATTAATATAATTCCTATTATGAAATCAACTGCATTCTTGGCATAAATGCCATTTGGTCATTTGCCTTCATTTATGAGGAATTTTGGGGGCAGGATAGGGACTGAGTATGAGAATTTTTATTGGTTGTTATTTTATTTCAGCACTTTAGAAATTTTATTCCACTGACTTGCATCTATAATTTCTGTTGAAAAGTCAGTTATCAAACTTGTTGCTATTACTTTGAATGTAAGGTATCTTTTTTTATCTGGATGCTTTTAAGACTTTTCCTTTGATTTTTAGCCGTTTTACTATGATATGCTTAGATGTAGTTTTCTTTATATTTATCCCATATATGGGTTAAAAATTTCTTTATTCTGTAGCTTGATATCTTCCAGTAGTTTTAGAAACGTTTCAGTCAAATAAATATTTGAAATTTTGCCTTTTTCTCTTTTCATTTTTGGGATTTCAATCACACATATATTAGATGTTTTCAGTATGTCCCAAATGCCTCTTATGATTTTTTCTGTATTTTCTACCATAATTTTGTGTGTGTGTGCGTGTTCTTTAATTTGAATATTTTTAGTGACTCTGAGTCACAAATCTGCACCTTAGCTGCTTCTAATGTGCTATTAAAGACATTTACCGTATCCTCCTTCGTTCTCTTTTAAAAATTTTCTAGAATTCCCATTTGATGCTTTTAAAAAGGGATTTCAGTTTTCTGATAATCTATTCCACCTTCCCATCTACTTCCTTGAATAGATAACTTTAATCTTGATGATAGTAAAGTCTACATCTGATAACCCCAATATGTAGATAACCTGGAGATTCACTTATGCCATTTCCGCCCCCTCTTGGTTTTTGTTCGCTTTTTTCTGCTTCCTGGCATGCCTATACGTTTTATACGTTTTTGATTGAATGTCAGATATTTTGTCTAAAACAATGTAGAGGCTCTTGGTGAAGTGGTCTTTCTCCAGATAGGATTTGATTTTCTTTAGGCAGACGAGTATGAACACATTACCTTGGTTCCATGTGAGACTGGGTTTTGGGCTGTTAGGGCTGATCTATTTCAGATTTGTTCTTCAGTTTTAATTGAAATAGAGTTGACATACAATATTATTATGTTAGTTTCAGGTGTACTACATAATGATTTGACATTTGCATACATTATGAAATGATCATGAGAAGTTTAGTAACCATCTGTTTCCATACAAAGTTATTACAATATTATTGACCATACTCCTTATGCTGAATATTATATACCTGTGACTTATTTATTATATAACAGGATGTTTGTACCTCTTAATTCCCTACA
>NW_006773072.1:1236804-1248615 GCF_000442215.2 Lipotes vexillifer
TTCACCCATCCCCAGCCCCCTCCCTTCTGACAGCCACCCATTTATTCTTTGTACCTGTGAGTCTGTTTTTGTTTTGTTTTGTTTTGTTTTGTTTTTTGTTTTTTGGGTTTTTTTTTGCGGTACGCGGGCCTCTCACTGTTGCGGCCTCTCCCGCCGCGGAGCACAGGCTCCGGACGCGCAGGCCCAGCGGCCACGGCTCACGGGCCCAGCCGCTCCGCGGCATGTGGGATCCTCCCGGACCGGGGCACGAACCCGTGTCTCCTGCATCGGCAGGCGGACTCTCAACCACTGCGCCACAAGGGAAGCCCCTTGTTTTGTTTTTTAGATTCCACATGTAAGTGAGATCATGAGTTGTTTTCTCTCATTTATTTCACTTAGCATAATACCCTCTAGATCCATCCATGTTGTTAGCAATGGGAAGATATTTTTTAATGGCTAAGTAGTATTCCATTGTCTGTATATACCACATCTTCTTTATCCATTCGTCTATTGATGGACACTTAGGTTGCTTCCGTAACTTGGCCATTGTAAATAATGCTGTGGTGAACATAGGAGTGCATGTATCTTTTCAAATTAGTGTTTTTGTTTTCTTTGGGTAAATAGCCAGTCGTGAAATTGCTGGATCATATGGCAGTTCTATTTTTAATGTTTTGAGGAACCTCCATACTGTCTACCGTAGTGGCTGCGCCAGTTTACATTCCCACCATCAGTGCATGAGGGTTCCCTTTTCTCCACACCCTCTCCAGCATTTATTGTTTGTAGATTTTTTTGATGATGGCCATTCTGACTGGTGTGAGATGATATCTCACTGTAGTTTTGATTTGCATTTCTCTAATGATTAGTGATGTTGAGCGTCTTTTCATGTGAATTGCTTTGATTTTTGAATCAAGTACAGTGTAAACTCTCAAATTCTCTGTACTAATCATTGCTACTGTTAGGCAGTGAATACAAAAGACGTCACATAGTCAAAACTACTGAATCTTGATGCCTTTGAATTCCCTCCTGCATCATTGCTCTATGAAGCCCAGTTCATAGCACCTATCATAACACCTGACGCACAGTAGATGCTCAGAAATGCTTGATTAACCATCCAAAAGGATGCAGTTATACACCTTTATTTTGCAGCGATGTCCAGAAATTAACTTTTTCAGTCGTCTGGGGGGTATCACTTTTTTTTTTTCTTTTTCTGAAATTCTCTCACGTCCAGAGACCTCTATCAGAGCACTGGCATGAGGCCTTTGATTTTTAATTGCATGTGTTTAGTCAGAGAGCCGAGGAGGGGGAAGAAATAGCAGAAGCTATTGTTCTGGGCTATCCAGGGTCACAGTGGCACCTTTGTAAGCCTGAGAACTCAATTCCATCAGTGCATCCAGGTGGAACCAGTCGCAGGGCCTGCTGCCTGCCACCTGAACTGCCAAGAGCCTGATGAATGGACTGACATACCAAATTAATAAATTCCTCTGTGACATTTACATGACTTGAGCACCAGAACAGCGAGTGTTCATAGAACACTTCCTCTTGGGAGAAATGTCACCTACAGAGAGCAAACCACTGATCTGAAGGATGTTTAGGGAGCACAGAATTGTACAAAGAGAGATTCTTTATAAAGGCGATGTGCACTGGGGCATTGGGAAATGTATTTCCTTTCCTGATTTAGAGACATTTTTGTTCATTTGTTCATTTATTTATTCATTCCATATCTCTTGAACCTGCCCTGTGTTGGGAACTGGCAATACCGGAATGAATATATTTCCATCTCTGTTCTTAAGAGGGTTTCAGTTTAGTGCAGAAGATGGAGAAAGAGAAAACTAGCACATTCGGATCACCTTTATCCTAAGATGCTATTGAACTTAAGCTGCACTGTTAACTGAGTTATAGTTTATGAGGACAAAAGAAACACTATACAGTAAGTCCCCTACGTACGAGCAAGTTCAATTCCAAGAGTGTGTTCATAAGTCTAATTTGTTCGTAAGTCCAACAAAGTTAGCCTAGGTACCCAACTAACACAATCGGCTACACTGTACCAGCTACATCACCACTGCTTTTATGCTTGATTCCGGACATCCTGGGCTGGAAATAAAGATACTGTACTACTGTACTCTACACAGTACTGTACAGTAAAGTACACAAAAGCACAACCACTCGTAGAGGAGGCATGCACATGACAGTGTACACCAGATACGTGAACTAACTTACGTGATTGGACATGAGAATGCACGATTGCATCTTTGAAAGTTCGCAACTTGGAAGGTTCGTGTGTAGGGGACTTACTGAAATGTACAAGTGCTTTTAAGACACATCTCAATTTCACAAATATTTCAGTATGGAAGGATATGTGCATCTTACTTTTGAGGACATGGGGGTTCTTACCTTAGCACGTGACATGTGCTGAGATGGAAGTATGAACCCCATTCAGGAAGACAGGAGGGGACCCCGCCCTAGAAAGGTGCCCCCCATTAACACCTGGGGTGATACCATAGGGTGACCATTGACATTTGTGCTTTGGTGATCTCTCTCTAAAGACCTGGGACTCTCCTCGGGAAGCAGAGCATTCTCTCTGAGGACAATGCTGGGGGGACACAGACAAACACTTCCCCTCTGGGGCCTCTTTCTAACATCCAGAATCTAACTTCAGAAACAAGCCAGGGCATAATTTAAAAGGTTCACCTCAGCTTGTTGCAAGGCAGAGCAGGCAGCTCTCTCTATATAAGTATTTGAATCTCTGTCTTGACACTAGCTCTGGGAACTTGAGCAAATAAAAGGACGAAGATGACTACCCCCGAGGTCTGCTGGGACAGTGTATGACAGAAGTGTGCAGCGCATTGTGTCTACTTTAAGCCTCAATAAATGGTTTTCCTGTGACCTCCCTATGCCGTGTTCTTCTCACTGGGCTGGGTTCTCTTATTAGTTTTTTTCAGATAAGCCGCCAGAAGATCCTCCTCGCTCTGCTTGGAGTTACTTGCAGTGCTTTGGAAGCAGGACATGGATCCCAGTGAGATACACCATGCTGAAAACACTCTGTTCAAGTCTGGCCCTTGACACTACCCTCCACATTCCAACAGCCACGTTGGCTCACCAGGAAGAGAAGCTGGCGGTGTTTTGACTGACTCAGTGCTGAAATCAGGCTATAGCGGAGACAGTGATTAGAGAGAGAGAGCCCCTTTCTTAGGTGCCCTTGGGAGCACAGCAGCTGTGCTCACTAAGAAAGGTAGAAATCAAAGAATCTTAGAATCCTCGGGGTGGAAGGGACATTAAGGAGCCTCAGTTCAGACCTCCATTCCGTGAAGGAAGCTGGCCAGAAAGTTGCCAGCTGTTTGGATGAGAACTCCCTGCTCATAAAGGCAGCCCAGTCCACGGCTTAGTTGGGTCCTGATTAGAATGTCTCAAGGCTGCATTTAACATTCCTTTCTGGAGCTTGGGGTTTATTTTAGTCAATTCAGGCTGCTATAACAACATACCATAGACCGGGTGGCTTATAAACAACAGAAATTGATTTCTCACAGTTCTGGAGGCTGGAAAGTCCAATATCAAGGTGGCAGCAGATTCAGTGTCTCATGAGATCCCTCTTCCTGGTTCATAGATGCTGTATTACCACTATGTCCTCACATGGTGAAAGGGGTGAGGGAGCTCTCTGGGGTCTCTTTTATAAGGGCACTAATCCCATTCATGAGGGCTCCACGCTCATGAACTAATTACCTCCTAAAGGCTCCACCCCCCCAATACCATACCATTGGGGATTAAGATTATAACATGTGAATTTGGGGGTGGGGCATTTCAGGATCCTCTCCCAAGATCATGTGGTTATTGGCTGAATCCAGTTCCTTGAAGTTATAGGGCTGAAGTCCCTGCTTTCCTGCTGTCTGTCAGCCTGGGGCTGATCTCAGGTCCCAGAAGCCACTACAATTTCTTGCCATGTGACCCTCTCACAGCATGGCAGCTCATTTCTTGAAACCCAGCAGGGGAACTTCGTGATCCAGTCTGCTAAGATGGAGTCTTATATAATGTAATGTGATCATGGAGTGACTATCCCATCACCCTTGCCATATTCTCTTGGCTATATGCAGGTCACAGATTCCACTTGTACTCAAGAAGAGGGGGTTATACTAAGACACGACTAATTGAGGGTCACCTTAGTGTGTGTGTGCCACACAGGTGCATGATTAAGGTTTACTTTTTTTTTTTTTTTAATAAGAAAGACTTTGGTATATCATATTCCAAAGCAAAATCTGTTGGGTAGCGCTGAGTTTCAAACATCGGAGTTAACAAATTTTAATTTCAGCAGGGCCAAGGAGCTTTAAGGTAGAAGTCATAGTTATAAGTCATAGATATAGGATATGGATGGAGAAGTCAGAGGTATAAGACATAAGAGTTCAGAACAAGTCAGAGCTGAGATTGATGGGCAAGTAGAAGAGGATGGTGATTTGGATTTTCTCAAATAGCTGTTCAGGTTCCTGACTGCGTCAGTTATCCGCTGATGTATAATAAACTTCCCCAAATTTTGTGACCTAAAGTAGCCACCAATTACTATTGCTCCCGACTCTATGCTTCAGCTGGGTCGTTCTGGTTTCAGCAGTCTTCCTCATCTGCCCACAATCAGCTGAAGGTCACTAGGTGGAGGTTGGCTGGTGTTCCTGGGTTTTCTTCCACATGGTCTCCCATCCTCCAGCAGGCTAGCCTGGGCTTGTTCACGTAGCAGTCACGGGTTTCCCAAGGGAGAGCACAGGTGTGCAAGGGCTCCTGAGGTCTTGACTTGGAACTGGTAACCCATTGCTCTCACCACATTCCATTGGCCTGAGCAGGTCATGAGGCTGGTCCAGATAAAAAACGCAGTGAAACAGGTTCCCTTCTTTTGATGGGAAGAGTCTCAAAGTGATGCCGGAAAGTGGCCAGATTCAGGGAGGAGTGAAGAACTGGGGTGGCTATTTTTGCAGTTGACTACGATGACTCACGCATATGTGTGTGGTTGAAGTTGGCTTGTCTATGTAGGGAACATGGGGCAGGAAGAAAAGCTAGATAATTGAAAAAAATTAAGGTTGTACAACACCTCATTAAATAAAAGTTAATTTGCTGAAAGTGTTATCAATGCTTCTCCTACAGTCTTCTCTAAATCCCTGGAACCAATCTGGGAAGGGCAGAGAGACATACAGTCAGGTTTCACCCACCCAAGCTTGCGTGATGGACTTTACAGGACGCCTGTGATGAGGGGGATTAGCCTCCAGGACACAGGTGCTCATCGAAGTCTGGGGACTAGTGCAGGCTGGTGGGGAGATGAAAAACTCTTTTAAGTAGTCAGCAAGTTGAGACAGCAGGGCAGGAGAGGACCCAGAGATTCAAACTTAGTGTTGGAAACTTGATAATTAGGTAAGATGACGTTTGAATAGGTCGAAGTCTGGATTCTTGTAAACACCAAGTAACCACCATATTGTTTTTCCTATATGTGACCTGTAGCATTTTGCTGTGCTGGGGACACCTGCTAAGGTTCCAGTGTGATCCTAAATAATAACTTGCATCTCAGGACTTTTAAAAGACATATTAAGTTCTTAATATAGTGCCTGACCCATAGTCAGCTCTCAACAAATGATTGCCATTATGCTATTATCACTGTTTTTGTTTAGCTACAGTTTTGCATATTGAATGTTTTTGGTTTTCACCCCTCTCTTTATCAAGATGCTCTGTCCCCGTGAGCACTGCTGTCAGTCAGGTGAGTGGGAACCCAGCTTGAGGAAACAGCTGGGAGGGGGGTGGAACGGAGGTGGCGGAATATGAACACATTCTGTATCCTTCCTAAAAATGGCTCTCATGGGAGAAAATTACTAATCACTGCCATTCTTCTGCATCTGGTGTTAATTATTCCAGGTAAAGAACACTAAAAATGGAGTGTTAAGTTCTTAATTTAGAGTATTTGGGTGGGGGGCGGTTGGAGTTATTCATTTTATTAGTCACTATCCAAGGCTTTGAAAAGAGAAGTTTTGCTGTTGAAGGAAATAGCTCACTTGGGTTATGAGGCTTTTCTTTTGAATACCCTTGCCCTGGATTTAGAAACAGGTGGGCCCTTGCAGGTTTTTTAGGTGTTTGGTGTGCTCTCATATGAGAGAGGAATGAGGGTAAGTAACGAAGATCAACTTCATACTCACACGGACTATTGCAGTCGCCTTCTAATCAGTCTCCTGCTTCCACTCTATTCCCCTCCAACCCTTTCACCGTATGGTAGCCAGAGTAGTTCTCTTAAAATCAGATGTTGACATTTCATCAAAAGCAGATTTCCATTACACTGGGTGAAATCTCATTTCTTACTTAGGACTTCAGAGCATGGTCTTGTACTCACATCTTCAAATGCATCTCTTGTCTCCTCTTTGTTGACTAAGCTCCAGCCATATTGGTTTCCTTTTAGCTTGTTTCTGCACCTGCAATTCTCCCTCTCATAATTCCTTCCTTCTTGTCCTTTGGGTCTCAGCCTAAATCGTCTTCCTATAGACGATTTCCTATAGACGTTTTTCCCTAATCACCATTTTAAAAGCAGAACCTCCTTAAGACATAAGAACTTTTGTTCTTTTCAATTCCTTGATTAGTGACTCATAACATGAACAGCCCTACCCCCCCAAACGCTTTAAATTTCCCCAGCCAGTCGTTTTTCTCTCCTAAATAGACAGTAGTGATATCAATGGATAATTATTTTATTTGTTAAGTTGTACAGTGCCTTTCGATCCCCCTATCCTGTGGCCAGAGCTTCCTATCATGAACTGGGTTCTGCCAGACCCATCCAGTCATAAGGTTGAGCAGGCGCAGAAAAAATCATCCCAAAGTGAGAGTGGGATCAGGCTTGAGCAAGTTCAGGGAGTAGAAGTAAGTTACATAAAGCATGTGTCATCTACCACTGACGCTGTCAAGTGGAACCCAGGTCCATGCTGATGCTATGCAGGATTTTATGTTAGTGACTCATTTACTTTGTAAGCTCTCAGATTGTGATGCTGTCCTGAATCTTCTGGATGAGAAAGACACATATCCAGAGAGATGGGATTCCATCATAAGCGTCAGCATAGTACTTGGCAAATAGGAATCACTTAGTAAATCTTAGCTACACTGATACTTTCTCCATCACATGTAACTATCAAAATGGCCCTCTGCCCTGGAGTAGGTAGAATTGATTGACTCTATCTGTCCTCCCTGTCGGTGGTTGTTAATAAATTTTTCTGCTGAGATTTTCCGACAGACAATGCCAGATAAGATAATGGCAGAGTCGATGGTTTAAAATTGCTCTCTGTATTTCCAACATAAGAAACAGCGCTCCCGCATGAAAAGGAGCCCGCGGTGGATCTCTTTTTCTTTTGTCTGCTCCAGAGTCACTACTGATGGGCTGCAGCCTGGATGTGGTTGATCAAGTGTGGAATGATAGAAAGATAAAATCTTGTAAAGGGGATTTATGGTTGTTAAATTAATTGAAATACTTCAGGATCTACAAATTCATATTCAGAGTCCAAACTATTTGGAAAATATATGAAAATCAATGAAAAATTCTGGGCTATTTTCTTTGTGTGTTTGACTTTGAACATGGTTGGGGTGCTTTTGTGAAGAACTAACAAGGAAAGAGTCAGTGATTTGAGGGGACTGACCCAGAGTCTCTATCTCTATACCTGTTGGACTGACTTATAGCTTTTTTTCTGGTCCCGTGGAATGAAGAATATTGATCATGTCTAAGAATATACAATGCTAGATCAATGCTTTTTTAGTTCTTAGTTTGTTAGTTCTATAGTTTCCCTATGGAAACGGAGCATTAGGGTTAGAAGAGAGTATCCTGGCCAGCACTCCTAATTTTGCAGTTAGGGAAATTCAGGTTCAGAGAGGTTAGATGGTGGCCCAAATCTTAGGGGTGAGTTAGCAGAGGAATTGGGATTCAAAATAGGACTCTGGTCTCATCTTGTCACGTACTTCCTGTTGCATCAATGAAATGAACCTACTAGCTACTGTTCCTGCTGTATCCTGGAGGAACGGAAGCAGAGACTGGCAGAGACTAACTGAAAGGAAGCGGTGATGTGGGTCTTCTACCCAGCGTGTCACGTCCCCACGCTTTTCACGCTTGCACACGACTTCGCGGTTGAGGCGTTGAAGCTTCATCATTTCTGATGCACAAGCTGTTGGGCCACATCTTAGAGTGATGGTCTCTTGGCGCGTCTTAATTAAGATCCCTTGACCATAATCAAGATAATGTTATTAATAACCATAGCTAATATTTTTGGAATACTGATGATGAGACAGCTGTCTATAAATTGTACTTTTTAATCCTTCATGACAGCCATAGGAGGTGAACACTGTGATGATTCCATGGACAGGTAAGAAACTGAGGCATAGAGAGGTCAATAAGCTACCCAGGGTCACCCAGAGGGTAAATAATGAAGCTGGGATGTGAGTTCTGCTCTGTTGTCCCTGGGTTTTACCAAGGGTTCAACATCACTACTTGCACCCAATCAGGAGCTAAAGGGAACCTGTAGGAACCGTGAGCACACCTTGGGTCCCTAATGCCTTGTGTAATAATGGCCACCCCAAACACAAATGTGAACAGAAACATACACCCCAGTATGCAGTATGGTGTTAAGGGGTCCTTTACCTCCTCTGCCCTCTCTTGCTTTCTTACTGTTTTTGAAAATGAAAAAATCTGCACTTTTAAGAATAACTAAATGTAATGTGCAATAATTGATTCACTGATAGATTAAACAAAAAAGCAAAAAGAAAACCATAGTCTTAAGACATTATTAAGACAATTAGGGAGATTTAAATGTGGACTGTATATTAGCTAACACTATATCCATGTTAAATTTCCTGAGCAGGTTGTTTTGTGATTATGTCCCAGATCTTAGGAGTCAGAACTTAGGGGTAAAGGGCCGTGATATCAAATTTGATCAAGTGCTCTTACTGGTAAACCTAGCAGAAGGGTATACAGGCATTCATTTTATTATTATTTCAACTTTTCTGTACAATTGAATTTTCTATAATGAAAAATTGAAAAAACTCCCACTTTTTACAGTTACTGCAAAAGTAAAACACTTTTATTGTGTAAAGTTAAAAACTTGGTAAAGAAAAAAATGAAGGATATAAATATATAATCCTACAACCTAAAGCACTGCTTTTAAAAAATCTAAACTGCTATATATGCACAGATAGGAATAGATTCTACATCGTGATCCTGTGATACTCACGTGTATACGTGCATATGTGACTCAAACAAAAGTTTCATAAAATTATAGCTGTCTTTGCTATGTTCACTGCCTTTTATATGTCCGTTCAATTTCTTTTTTCTTTTTGCCGCACTACGCGGCATGCAGGATCTTAGTTCCCTGACCAGGGATCGAACCGGTGCCCCCTGCAGTGGAAACACGGAGTCCTAACCACTGGACCACGAGGAAATTCCCTCCATTCAATTTCTTAAAAAAATGCTTGCTTGATTTACAAACCCACCAGGCAGTGATAGTTTAAAACACATGACCTAGGATAAGTTGCTGTTAGGTGATAGGAGTCCTGGACCCAGGGTCATCCTTCACAATCTTCCACTCCCTGTTCTATTATTTGAGGTCTTCCTGGGCATCCCAGGATAATACAGGACAGAAAACCAGTCTGCTTTTTAAGACCTTGGGGTATTTTCCTGACTTCATGATGCCCAGAGGCAGTGCATCTCCAGGTGGGCTTGGCTGCCCTCCAGTGTACCAACCTTCACAAAATCTCACGGAAACAAAGCCCCCTCCAAGTGGCAACGTCTTCCCTCCCCTCCACTTCCTGCCAATATCACCCAAACAACCCACATCTCTTTATAGGTCGATGGCACCTTGGCAGGAGACACCAGGGAAATGAGCCAGCATAATCCAGTCTTCAGGTCAGAGGTGTTTGCGGCCATGGATCAAATTTAGTGATTTCCACAGGACTTGGAGAGTCAGAACTTGAAAGCTGGACGAGGGTGCTTCTCATTTCTTAGTGTCCTGGTGCTGCTCAGAGCTATACAACATCCTTGAAATATCCAGCATCAAAAGAAGTGGTAGAACATCAAGATTACATAAATGCTACATGGCAAGTATGGGAAGGATGGCTAATCCCAGCTCAATACCTAACAGGAGCCCAAGCATGGAGGAGGCTATAGCCTTCTTCCTGCCCCTCTTTCTGTTTTTCTTCTTTCTTCCTCCCTCCCTCCTTTCTTTCTTTCTCTTTCTCTCTTTCTTTCTTTTCTTTCTTCTCTCTTTTTCTTTCTCTCTCCTTCCTTCCTTCCTTCCTTCCTTCCATTCAGAACATAGCTTTGCATCTTTCACTTCTTTCACTGTGACATTCAATGCATTTCATTATAATTACTTGCCTTTTCTGCTAATGGTGTAGGTTTGGGGAGGGTAAAGACTGTGTGAAATTTTTTACCCCTCTGCATTCTTAAAACTTAGCACAGAGTCAATAGTTATTTGTTAAATGAATGAATGAATGAATCTTGGGTGTAGTGACCCAGCTCCAAGGATATATAAAGAAACACAGGCCATCAGGGAGCTTTTGAAGCACCGGCCAGTAGAACACAGTGGAGAGAGGTGCAAACTCAACATTCAGGGACTGAAGACCCTCAAGGCCAGTTCATTCCCACTTCATTTGTGGGCCCCGCAGATGTTTGCTCAACAGTGACACTCGGATGGGCAGCAGACTCTCAAAAGTAAACATTGGCCATGGTCCTAGCTTTCTCCATCACAATCCTGACTCTACTCCAAACTCTGGACTTTAATAGGTACTGTAAGAATTGGTTGATGCTATGGAATAAACTGTGTTGTTAATTGATGGTTAAAACAATAGCACATGTGCACACACACACACACGTGCGCGTGCACACACACACACACACACACACGGTCAGCAGAACTATGAATAACCAGTGTATTTGTCTCCTTCAAAGGACCTTGAAGCCTTCTGGTTCTGGTGACCTGAAGAAGTGGGCAAATCCTCTTGGCCAAAAGCAGGTGTGAAACTGGACAGATTGATCAGATAAGCCGTTTCAGGTCCCAGCTGCATGATCCATGTTTCAAATTCCCCTTTCTTCTTCCTCCTTGCCTTCCCCCTTCTCTCTCCCTCTAACCTAACCCCTTCCTTGGACAGGTATTTATTGAGAGCCAGGCCAATCTGGATGGGAAAACCATGAAAACATGATCACCCAAGTAAATGTATTATGAACAACTGTGATAACAGCTACGAAGGAAAACTACTGATACCCTTGAGGACCCCAGTCAATCTCCTACGTCACAAAGAACCCGTGTTCAAGTGACATCATGACTTCTCAGGGATGACTTGTTGGGAAGCCGAAGTTCTCGGGGGGCCTCTGTCAGTGAATTCTGGAGGACGCACGTCGTGGGTAAGAGGAAACTTTGGAGACAGATTGTTGCACTTTATTAGCTTTGTGACCTTGGCTAAGCTCCTCCTCCTCATCTGGGATAAGCCTAAACTGGGATAATATCATCCACCTAATAGCATTGTGGAGAGGAGAAAATGAGCTAACTCAGGGAAGTGCTCAGACAAGCGCCTAGAGTGTAGTCAGCACCCAGTAAGTGCTGGGTGGACTGGAAGGGTCTTAGAGCGCATGACCAGGGAGTGGCGTGGCAGTGGGGTGGCAGGCAGGGGACAACTTAGACAACAGCAGTGGCACTGACTTTCTCGGCAGTGCCCCTGTGATAAGACTCTGCCTACAGACAGTGAACCAGGTGGAATATTCAGAGGCAGGGGGGGCGGTGGGCCCAGAGCCAAGGGAGGAAAAGCCATGGGGATGCTTCCGGCCATGCTGGGCTGGGCTACGTGCATGAAGAGCGT
>NW_006773072.1:1248704-1293084 GCF_000442215.2 Lipotes vexillifer
CTTCCGGCCATGCTGGACTGGGCTACGTGCATGAGGAGCGTCAACAGGGCTTTACACTTGGTAGGAGGTGAGGACAGAGTTAGCCTGCAGAAAGCCAGCAGTGAGGCGGTGAGACCATGGTGGGTGAACACCTCCTGCCAGAGGCAAATCTGGTCAAAGAATGGTGGTCAGTAGCTTAAGGGGACAGTGGCAATCGGGATGGAGACAGGAGGACACATTTCAGATGGAGATAGTAAGTAATAGGAGAGTCTGTGGAGTTTGGAGACCAGGAGGTCGCCATCAGCATGGTTTTGCTGGTGATACTCTATCAGGGTTGCTGCCTGGGGTATGTGTTGGCGGAAAGGTTAGGAGTCATTACATTGACCATGGAGACTAATTGAAGTTCAAGGACGGGAGGAGGCAGCCAGACCGGGAGAACCTGGAGGGGCCAAAGTGGCCAGCAGATTTAAAGAGCAGGAGAGACAAAGCTTTAGAGAGCTGCGGGGGGAGGGTGCTGAGGCTTTCTCAGCACGGGAGGGGGCCCTAGAGGGAGTGAAGATTCAACCAGCTGTGTGGCCAGCACAATGCCCACCATGCTAGGTGTTCAATAAGGTTGACAGTGCAGTGAAGAACCCTCAGACGGGCTAGGGAACGTACGTCTTGTTATTCCCATTTTGCAGATGATCAGAGATGCTTAGTGTTTTACGTAAGGTCACACAGCCAGACAGTGGGAGGGCCAAGACTCAAACTTGGGGCTCCAGGGTCCTGGCCCGGGACTCTTTCCTTTCAGCACAGTGCTGCCCTCTTAGGATTTGTTGTCTGGCCCCCTAACTCAAGGCCAACCTCTCGTCCCCCTGACAGACTATGGGAAGGCAGGAGGGTGCTGTGCAAAGAAGTTTTCAGTTCAGATCCTGCTTTTCCACTTGTAAGTTGTGTGGTCTGGGCAAACGTTTTACTTCTTTGAACCTCGTTGTCTCCTCTGTCCAATGGGGGTGATTCAGACTTTACCCAGCTGTATCTGGGCCAACCAGCTAGAATGTAAACTCCGTGAGGGCAGGGCCTTTTGTCTGCTTTTTTCACTGCTGGATGTCCAGCACTGGCACCTAGAACAGGGCCTTGAAGAATGCAGTGCCCCATACTTAAGGCTGTTATTCCCAAATATGACCACAAGGTGGCAGCAAAGGAGAGCGGGTCCCAAGACAAGGCTGTCACCGTTCTCAGGGCTCCTACACACTTTCAGACACCTGGTCTCCCTGCATTAGGACATGGAGGGCTCTCATTGCTTCCTGAGCTTCCCTGAGTGTGGGCCGTGCAGATCCCAATTACTTAGCGCCTTTGAAGTGGCCGCTGCTGCTCAGGTGTGGAGGGACAGCACATTCTGTGGGATGCTTTCCGACTGTGGTCTAGTAGAGCTGTGTAAACTCCCACAAAGAAGGGCATTGGATTGGATCTTGAGTCTTAAATGGTACCCCCTGGGGCATTGGGGTGGGGGATGAGGAATCAGAGTGGGGTGTGGCTTAGATGCCTGGATTGGGAATGTCTAAAGGTATCATCACCTAAACAACAGTTGATGAGGAATCTTTACCCCATCGTCTCATTTTGAGACTGGTGTTATGGCTATGGCTGGTGCTTTCAGGTTTTATCTCAAATATTTCCTTCTCAGAATATTTTCTCATTGAAAGTGGCCCCCACTTTGTATCACACTTCTTCAAAGCACTTACCGCCATCAGAAGTAATTTTGTCTCTATTTTGTAAGTTGCTTTTGTGTGCCTGTGGTTCTCCACTCACCAGGATGTTTAGGACAGTGTCAGAGGGGATTCTAAAAGTGGAGCTGTGCCTGGCATACAGGCGAGTGCTCAGACAAGAACTGATGCACGTGGAACAAATTGCACCCCCTGTGTAGCTGTCCCTCTCGCTCATGACATCCTGAACTTTTCCTATGATGCATGGATCACACAGCTTTTGGGGGGTTTGTCTCTTGTTCTGCTCCCCAGGGGTCTGCAAGCTCAAGGAGGGAAGGACCACATCCCACGTTCAGTACCCCGTCCCTGGTGTCTTGCACAGTGCCTGGCACCTGAGGTGACCGGAAAACATTCAGTGGTGGATTTCTACCCAGGATCACATTGAATTGACATGCCAGCCTCGTGAGGGACAGATACCTACTCCCTTTCTACGTGTCGGGGAGACCGAGGCTCAGAGAGATGAAATAACTGTCCCACCAGGCATTCCAGCTTAGAAGAGGTGGAGGCAGCCTTTGAACTTGGAACTCTACCACCTCTGAATGCAGACATGACCTGAGAAGGAGAATTGTGACTTCTGTTGCTCGTTCTCTCTTTTCTTAGTTCCTTTTACTGAGTCTCTTAACCTCACCTCAATCCTCTTATCTGCAATCGGCTTCCAAAGAGGATTCAAATCATCTTGTCTTGCAGGCAGTTGCATCAAGATCCCCGCAGTCCCTGTAATTGGTAGTTATACGGGTACTTGAAATAGCTTTCCTCTGCTGCCTGCTCTCTCTCTGTCTGCTTGTTCTGGGCTCTGCAGAAGTGCTCACCAGTGCCGGTGCCCAGTTTCTGCAGGGCTGGATTCTGCCATACATGCTGTAAAAAGGCGAGGGCTCTGCCCCAGGCTTTCCTGTTCCCTGCTGATCACCCGCCCCCTCTCCTCTAGGAGCTTAGCCTTAGGTGGCAAATCCCGGCCTCCCTTCCTGCACTGGATTTGAGGCTAATGGCATTTCCTCTGCCGGCTTTGGAGGTATGCCCGGCGGCCCCCATGCTGCTCTCGGCAGCCTGCCTGCCCTGCCCTCACTGCAACAGACGGAGAAAATAAATGAAAATGGGGTGAGTGGAGAGAAAACCTAGTGAGCGGGTGAGGGACTGGAATCCAAGATGGAGGCTTGAGCTAAATGGAGCTGTGGGATCTTTAAGCCACAAAGAAGATCAACAGCAAAGCAAAGGGTAACAGACCAGGGGCCATCTTTGAAATCCAAGATTTTATCTAAAGGTGGTGTTGGCTCTGGGTTCTGAAGGAGTGAAACGGAGCAGGACCCTGTGGGGCTCCTGGGAAATAGGCTTCACTCAGCCTCCATGACCTTCCCTGAGTTCCAAGTAGCAGGTTCAAACCGTTGTAATCAGGGAAGGGAGGGGATGCAGAGACAAGCGAGGAACAGGCAAGAAACAATAGTGCAGCCTTGGGGCAGGGTCCTGGTTCCCCCTCAAGGATACACACAACACCTTTGAGCTGTTTTGCAGATACTGAAACCTCCACCAGATGGGAGAAGTTAACTGTGCTGCCCACAAGCACGCAGACCCCAGACCGGGTGGAACCGGAAGGTTGATGATGCCGACTCCCACTTACCTCCCCACCAACCAATCAGAAGAGTGTCCACTAGCTGATCACGCCCTCTTTGAACCATTACTATAACACCCCTCACTACCCCCTCCAGGTCCTGACACACAGTTTTGAGGGCATTAGCTTTGCCTGGCAAAGCTGTTAGGGGAAGAACACTGACTGAAACCGGCCGCCCTGGCCAGGCACCACAGTAACCACTTGCATGAGTTATCTTAAACAGGAGGTCCTGGTAAGGGACATGGAACTAACAAGTCACCACCAACCAGAGGAACTTGGGAAAGGTCAAAAGGAGGCACCAGTCCATATGTACTACCAACCTCCCAGCATCCTCCTCGCTGGAATCCATCTTGGCTGAGCGGTGCCCGCGCCACCAGAAAGGACCCTCAGTCAGAATGATTGGCCCCAGACAACCCGGAAACTCAACCCGATCACCATAAAACCCGAGACTGCGAGCCACGTGGCAGAGCCGTTCTCCTGGGATCCCTCACCCTCCTGCTCTCCCCCCGGGCGCCCCTTCCCAATAAAGTCTCTTGCTCTGTCAGCACGTGTGTCTCCTCGGACAGTTCATTTCCGAGTGTTAGACAAGAGCCCACTCTCGGGCCCTGCAAGGGGTCCCCTTCCTGCAACAAAGCAATAAAGCTGTTCTTTCTTACTTCACCCAGAACTGTCTCCAAGATTTCATTCAGCGTCAGGGTACAGAGGCTGGATTCGGCTTCAGGAGGACACTCACGGAGGACTCTCAGCCCGGGGTGGGGATGGTATCTACATTCTTCTCACAGCCCTCCCACCCTCTTGAGCAGGATGCCCTCTTGGAAGACTTTTTGGGTCCATTTTGTTACCTGTACCAATGGAAGACTGTGGTGGATGGCGTGGAACACACTTCCAGAGGAGGCGGGGATGGATAAAGAGGTGGGAAAGCAGGGGTCAGGGGCCGAGTGTGGAAGGGCTTTCTGGGGAGTTTGGGCTGTATCCTCTGAGCAGGCAGACCTGGACCCTGCTCATGTACCTCTTCCTTCCTGTGTTCACTTAGGGGTTCATTCATTCAACAAATGATTTTGAAGACCTACTATGGCTAGTCATGACATCAGCCACAGTGTTAGAAGCCAGAATGAGACATGGTCCTGACTGCAGAGAGTTCACATCTGACACGGAAGCCTGAGATGCCATTAATTGATTAATTGGGCTCTGCATCTCTTTCCTTCACTGAATCTGTTCCCCTATGAGGCCTGGATGCTACTGGCCTTGAAGTTGGCCAATAACAATATTTTAGGAGGTTGGATTCTCTGGAAGAGATACAGATCCCTTCTATTTAAACAACAGGGGCTCAGGGCATTGCATTTTAAAACTATTAAGGGGAACTGTGATCTCATCTGTAATTAGCATATGAGGAAGTCAGATAATTAGTAGTTTATTATAAAGTGTGGTAAAGTGTGAGCGCACACTCCTGGGGGGGGGCGGGAGAGGCAGGGCACCAAGACAGTGTGCGGTGGGGGAACTGGGGTGACAGCACTGGCATGCTGGCTGTCGATCGTCAACTTGGCATCACTGTCACCCTCTCCTAATTTAGGTCCCCTCTGAATCACAGAGAAGCCAAGAACTGCATCCTAGAATCCCCTTCCCCATGTAGTTCTGGGCTATAGTTTTCCAAGGTGCAGGGGGTTGGAGGGATTTTACATCTACTCGAGGAAAAATATCGGACTCGAGGTGGCTGTAACATGTGCACAAGTTTTGTTTGGACAACGTGTTGCTAGATTTGCAATGCAGTTCACCTGGCTCCAAAGGCCACACACTTAACCACTGGATGACATAGTGTTGTTGGATTCTGGGCAAGTGGGCTTAAGGTCAGAGAGCTATTATGGATGGAGAAACCAGCCTATTCACTGCAGGGTCTTAATCAAGGATAGCTGTGTAGTTCCTGTGTGTATGTCTGTGTGTGGACTTGTGGTGATAAGAGCTAGAGATAAGGAGGAAGGAGGGGAAGGGGGCAGGGTGGTTGGAGAACCAGCTAGATGTGCCTGGGCCAAGCTGGGATTTGCGGAGTTGCTGTCACCCTGGCTGGGGCCACAGGAGGTTAGAGGAAGAGCAGATGCGCACAGAGAACACTGGACTTGTAGCTCGTGGGGCAGCCAGGTGGGGTTGACTTGGAACCTGTTAGATAGTTGGCTTCCCAGTTCAGGAGAGAGGTCTGGGCTTACCTTTAGAATCATCAGCAGAGATGGTGGCTGATGTCATGGGAAGAAGTCTAACGGGTTGTGTACGGGAAGGCAGCCTAAGGTGGAGACATCAGAAAACTGCCTGAAGTCTTAACCAGCAGGGAAGCGGCTGCGAAGAGCAAGGGAGGCAAGTGTCCCATGAAGGAGGGGCTGGTGGGCTGGGCCACATACACTCCAGAAAGGTCCAGCATTATGACTGCATCCCCACTTTGGATCTTTCCCCTGCCCTCCAACTCACACATCCAGGGGTGCCACAGGCATCTCAACTTGACCTGTCCCAAAGCAAACCTGGGATCTCCCCCCAGTCTCACTTCTCCCAGTGTCATCAACACATCAGTAATCCATCCAGGTCTTCAGGCCTCAAAACCTGGAATCATCCCGGCCCCTTCTCTTCCATACCTTGCATCCAGTCCATCATCAAATATGGTGAGCTTCTGCCCTTGCCTCCCCATCGTTGTATCACAACATGGCAGACATTTCTGCAAAAATATAAGTCTGAGCATGAGCCTCTTCTGCCCCAAAGCCTTGAGTAGTTGTCCATGTCATTGAGGGGAAAGCCCTTGATGCTGAGAGTTCAGCCAAGGGCTAGAGGATGTGGTGAGGGGAGCCAGTCTCTTTGAGGTCTGGCTGCTGAGGGATTTGCTTCAAATCTCTGTATATGCCTAGGTCCCTCTTTTCCCCACCCATGCCTTTGTTAAAACAATTTATCAACCCCAAGCACAGGTCATCTGAACAAAATGGGATTTATTCCTTTGAACCAAGAAGGCCTTATTTCATCTGGAACTTGATAAGGGTCCCGGGAGAGGAGTCCCAGCTTGCGGCATCTTCTGTGGACAGTCGGGGTCTCCTTTGCTGTGTCCACACACTCGTCAGAAGCCTTTCTGCAGCCCGCAAGAGAGGGCCCTTCCCTCAGAGGCTGGTGTCCAAGGGAAGGTGTCTCAAGGGCAGCTTCAATAGTTTCTTTGTTTGGGTTAGTATGGCCATTTTTGCAGGAGAGTAAGCTGTCACTCAGAAGGACCTTTGATCAGTTGATCTCTGGTTGCCTACGCGTGTAACACACTGCTTCTCTAGTTGCTAACGATCTCTATCCCCTGGGATGGCAAAAGGGGGCTAATGGTGGGACTTCAGGTGTTAGGGAAAGTCTGAGGTTTGCTGCTGCCATTTGAAATAGCCATCAGTTTTATATATGAGTGTAGGAGGGAAGGAATAAAGACAACCAACAAGAAAGGTTTTTCAAGGAAAACATTTCTTTATTTTTCTTCTATTGTTGAGATGTTTCTTTGGATTGGGAACCAGGACCAACATTTTTGGTTAAAAAGGAAGCATGAATGTGCGCTCACAGTGCTTTGGAGCGGCAGATTCCGTGTGTGTGTGTGTGTGTGTGTGTGTGTGTGTGTGTGTGTTGAGAATTCAGAAGGGGCTGTGTTTTGTGTTGGGTCACAGCAGAATGGAGATGGGATGTGAGGAGTGGGAGCCAGAAGCAGAGGAGTTACAGTGAGGGACCTGGTGGTTGGCAGGCAGCATGGGGTTTCCACGGGGATTTGAGCCAATCGCATTCAGGCCCATGGGGCAGGGAGGACCTAAGTGACCTCCCGGTTATAGGGCTGTCGTATTTACAGTGAGCAAAGGAAAACAGGTCAGAGCACCCAGATGGAGTCCAA
The DNA here is from genome assembly GCF_000442215.2 of Lipotes vexillifer. NCBI lineage: Eukaryota > Metazoa > Chordata > Mammalia > Artiodactyla > Lipotidae > Lipotes > Lipotes vexillifer. The sequence continues at coordinate 1,255,906 of NW_006773072.1, forward strand.
AGGGCCTGAGACAAGGAATCATCTTCTCAGCATTCCAGCTCTAATTCTGCATCCGGTTGCTGAATCTTGGCCAAATGTGTCCCCCTCTCTGGCTTTAGTTTTTTATTTGTAAAATCAAGACTTTGGACCATGCTCTTTAACCTCTTTTCAGCTTAACACTCAATTTTTAGATAGAGTTTTTAAAAAATTTATTCTTATTAATTTTCATGAGCCTCGGTTTCCTGAGGAATTGGGAAAATAATATCTCTCCCTGAGCATTTTTATGAAGATCAAATCAAATCATATTTGGAAATGGACTTTGCAAACTGTAAAGTACTCTGAAAACATTAGTTTTCATAACCATTATGGTTATGATAATGTCAAGATAGGGGATTAGTGTATTACAAAAAGACTATGTTTGAAATGATTATTTCCAAACAGAAACTGATTGCATTTCAGTCACACTGTCTGTTTTATAAAAGGTAAAGACAAATGCACAGAGTCGACTCAGAACAGTTAGGATGCTTGCTCAGAGAATGGCGAAGTTATCTTCCCGGGGTGGGAGGGGGCAGGAGGGTGGCTGACGTGCAGTTAATAATTGAAGTAGGCACAGGGTGTCATTCTGCAGGGCACCCTGCCCCCTGGTAACTCATCAATAAAATATTGGGTTCAGTTGTGTGGAGCCCACAGCTAATCTGAGAGAAACATTCTCACTTGGAAAAGCTGGTTGGCATGGGAGCCAGAGTGTCAGAAAAGCCTGTGGGTTTGAAATAAAAATGCCATGGAAAGAAATGAGTTTCCAATACCCCTTCTCTTACTGCGTCCGAAAGGACAGCCCTGAAATCAGGTCAGCAGCAGTTTATTGTGGCCCCGGAAAAATTCCACCCATGGGGGAAGCTCCTGCATGCTGCCTGGCTGCCCACCCCCCCACCAACCCCACCACTGCCTTGCAAGATGGCCACCTCCGTCCCAGGAGTGGTCCAGACCATCTGACTCAGGGTTGAATCTCCAAGGGTCCGGTGAGCCCTTTTGCAGCCCTTTAAGTAAACCCACATGCTTTACTTCTTCTTAATTATCATTTTTCATTCTAAAAGGAACACCTACTCATTAAAGAAAATTTTGCAAATATAGACAAGCAAGATGACATCAAGACAAGGTAAAATGGCAAATGACCACTATTTCAATAAAATCACTGCGTGTTTAATAATAACGACAAGCAACACTGGAGTGCAGCAGGGGGCCAAGATGCTGAGGGTTTCAGATGCATCTTCATGGCAGCCTTACCTGGTGGCATGGATGGCAATCTTGCAACTACACTCCAAAACCCAAAATGGTATAGAAGCTATAGTTTGTCTTATAACTAATTTGGGGGCTAAACATGACCTGAAATGAGTCCTATTTATAGCCTTTAGTTATGCTCCTTGGTGTGAATATTCATGTATTGTTACAACATTAGTAATGGGTTTAATTGTTGAGCACTGCCTCAGACCCCTCTGGGATGTTTTCTAGTATTTGGCATGTTTACCATATTTCTCAAATCTGAAAACTTCAGAATTCCAAATCACAATTGCTTCCTTTGCTATCTCCCTGTAGCTGGTGAAGAACCTGAGGGGCAGAGTTTATGCCGCTTGTCTGACGTCAAACAGCTGAGGAGTAGTAGAGACAGGATTCAAACCCAGGTCCACGCATCTCAAGAAACTGCCCTCGTAACTCTCAGCCCAGTACTTCCCAGCCTTTCCCATATCCCAACATACACAGAGAAGGATAACAGTTGTTTGACCCACTGCGGGGAGAAGATGAGGCTGCTTGGGACCAGGGCAAGTGGTCCAGGCTGTCTCGACAGCGGCCGCTGCACCAGAGTCCTGCAGTCCTCACCCGTTTACACAGCCTGCAGCCCGCTGGCGGGGAGTCTGCCCAGACTTTCAACTTTCATTTAAAGAATAGGATTCACCCATCACAGGGCTGGGCAGTGATGCTTCAGGGCAGGAGCCTAGAACCAGAATACCTGGGTTTCAATCCCAGTGCCACTATTTTCTGGTTGTAAGAACTTTCCAGGGCAAGTTGCTCAAGCTCTCTGTGCCTCAGTCCCCTCATCTGTAAAATGGGGATGATAACATTGTATTTACTTCCAGCTGAGGGCAGCTACACTCACATGGTCGCTAAAGCAGGAGGGAAGCAGTGGAGCTGGTGGGTGGGTGGGTGGGCGACTCTGAGCTCAAGGTGATCCTCCTGGGGCTTCCCTGGTGGCGCAGTGGTTGAGAGTCCGCCTGCCGATGCAGGGGACGTGGGTTCGTGCCCCGGTCCGGGAGGATCCCCCCTGCCGCGGCGTGGCTGGACCCGTGGGCCATGGCCACGGAGCCTGCGCGTCCGGAGCCTGTGCTCCGCAATGGGAGAGGCCACAACAGTAAGAGGCCCGCATACAGCAAAAAAAAAAAAAAAAAGGACCCTCTGGGGTTTTCCCGGGCGGTCCAGTGGTTAGGACTCGGTGTTCAATCCCTGGTCGGGGCACTAAGACCCCGTCAGCTATGCGGCACAGCCCAAAAAAAAAAAAAAAAAGGACCCTCTGGGGTTTTCCCGGGCGGTCCAGTGGTTAGGACTCGGTGTTCAATCCCTGGTCGGGGCACTAAGACCCCGTCAGCTATGCGGCACAGCCCAAAAAAAAAAAAAAAAAGGACCCTCTGGGGTTTTCCCGGGCGGTCCAGTGGTTAGGACTCGGTGTTCAATCCCTGGTCGGGGCACTAAGACCCCGTCAGCTATGCGGCACAGCCCAAAAAAAAAAAAAAAAAGGACCCTCTGGGGTTTTCCCGGGCGGTCCAGTGGTTAGGACTCGGTGTTCAATCCCTGGTCGGGGCACTAAGACCCCGTCAGCTATGCGGCACAGCCCAAAAAAAAAAAAAAAAAGGACCCTCTGGGGTTTTCCCGGGCGGTCCAGTGGTTAGGACTCGGTGTTCAATCCCTGGTCGGGGCACTAAGACCCCGTCAGCTATGCGGCACAGCCCAAAAAAAAAAAAAAAAAGGACCCTCTGGGGTTTTCCCGGGCGGTCCAGTGGTTAGGACTCGGTGTTCAATCCCTGGTCGGGGCACTAAGACCCCGTCAGCTATGCGGCACAGCCCAAAAAAAAAAAAAGATCCTCCTGACTTTATGGGATGGCGGATTGGGAGGTAGCAGGTCCTCAAATCCAGCCCTTGGATGAGTAGGTCGACACCCTTTCCTGTTCTCTAAGAGGGGCTGTGCTTGTCTCGTGGGACACTGTGCATTACCCATGCAGGCTGATAAACAGAAGGTGGGAGCAACCTCGATCAGCACTTAGAAGATGTCAACATTAGGCCAGAATACAGAGCTGTTGAGAAAGCCTCTCTCTTAGGTCTGAACATACGTAGGCTAAGCCAGCCCCCTATTCTGTGTTTCTCTTTGCATTTCACCATTTGGGACACTCTACCTTGTGCCAGAGTTTATACTTGACGTTTCTAAGATCAAACCTAAAATGTCACAAGCAGAGTTCAGAGGGGAAAAGGTGAGGTTGGAATATTATGCCAGATTTGTTTCTGAGTTATACCGGGTTCCTGGAAATCACCTGACATTTGGAGTTCTTTGAACAAATGAGCGGAGTAAACTAAAATGTAGGTAAACAGAAAATATCTCTCTAATTGCAGGAAGACTGTCTCCCTTTCCTGCCCCCTCCAGCCTTATCCAGGGCCCAAGAAGAGGCGTGCTTCTCGACTATTCAACCACAGGCCAGTTGCCTGCTCCTGTCTCTTGCCCTTTACCCTTTGTAGGCAAACTCTGCACGTCCACTGGGACCATGAAACGGGCTAGCCTGGGGGGCAGGCACTGAATGCTTTGAGGCTGGGCGTACTGGAGCAGAGGGAGGATGCCCACTTGGTGGGGTTCTTGATGATCTGATGGAGATTCTCGGCACTGCCTTGCCCCCTTGCTCCTCTGCTTGACGGAGCCCTGAAGGAAACCACGCCTCCCAGACTCAGGATGGGGTCCCCATCTCCTCCATCTATCCCACCCCAAGGCTCAGCATCACTGAATCAGGGTTCTGGGTGAAGCTTCACAGCAACAGCCTCATCATTACCCCCAAATTGGCAGCATCCACGGACCTGGGTTTGGCCGGATGCTTCCTCCCTTAAGGTGTGCCCAGCCCAGCCCAGGACCCTAGGACCACATTCTACTTCTAGTCCAGGGACTTTGTCCTGAGTGCTAGCACAGAGTGTAGGGACAACCTCTGTCCCTGGTAGCCCTCTCCCTGGGGTAGGATCCAGCTCATCAGGGCTGGTCTGCTTACTGGAGCCTCTGCTAAACTGTGCCCAGGTTCCAGAAGGGCCCTATGCTCTGGATTAGACCAAAGCCCGATGCAGCACATCAAGTTTTCTCTGTTGGATACTGTGCTTTTGCAGCCTGACTGCCTCTACCGAGGAGGCTGCCCTCCTTGCCCTGATGTTTGCTGAGTCCCTGACCCGCCTGAGCTCAGCTTCCCCCTCTATCCTGTGGCTCCAGCTCTCGGCATGCCCTGAGCTTTACCTTGTTTAAATGTCCTCAGCAGGTTGGGCTGAGTAAACCTCGAGGCTTTCTCTGAGTCTTCGAAGATAATAATTATCCCTGACATTGGTTGAGGGCTTTGTTTACAGAGGCTTTCACCTGACACCCTCTTCACGTTCCGCCGGGACCTCCTGTATTTCTTTGATATGAGAACAAAAAGCATTGCAAACATGGCCACTCAAAAGTCAACTCCCCAGGGGCTTCCCTGGTGGCGCAGTGGTTGAGAGTCTGCCTGCCGATGCAGGGGACACGGGTTCGTGCCCCGGTCCGGGAGGATCCCACATGCCGCAGAGCTGCTGGGCCCGTGAGCCGTGGCCGCTGAGCCTGCGCGTCCGGAGCCTGTGCTCCGCAACGGGAGAGGCCACAGCAGTGAGAGGCCCGCGTACCGCAAAAAAAAAAAAAAAAAAAAAAAAAAAGTCAACTCCCTTTCTGTACTTTGTGCTTCTCAGGAAAGGGTGGTTTCCCTTCTATCACAGGGGTCTCACCTGAGATACCTCAGGTGGGTATTTCCTCCAGAACGTATCTATTGTGGATTCATTACCTGGAGCTAAGTCTCTTTTAAATGAGCTGTTGTTAAGAGTCAAGAATTTAGACCATGACTAGGATCTCATGCTTCTTCTATTACTTAAATCTTGTCCATCCTTCCGACACAGAACTTACCAGAACAGCTTCATGTTTGCACACATGGGCTTAGACAGGTGTCGATTCTTATGGAAGAGACAGTGCTTTCCTCTCAGTAGTGAACACAGGAAGAATCCATCTCCTAACTTCCCTTACGGTAAAGTGAGGCCAATGACTGCGTTCTGGCTGGTGACAGAGCAACAATGTAGGCGACTTTCAGGCCTGGTACCCAAGACCTCCTGAGTGATCCCCCTTCCTTTCCCTCTCTTCTCTTCAGCTGGCTGGATAGAGAGGATCAAGCAGAGGCATCCAAGTCCCAAGTGCAAGAAGACTAGGTCCCGAGATCTTTGCCTGGAAGGCCTCTGCCCCACATGCAACAGGACATAAACGACAGCTAAACCTCTTATTTTGTTTTAACCACTAAGAATGGGAGTTATTTGTTACAGCACTTTTATTGACCAGTACAGTGCTGAGCCTAGTTCTAAAACTACCTATAAGGTCTTGGGCAATTCCTTTCATTGTTTTGAGCTTTCTCATCCGTATGAAACTTTTCCTGGCAGGCTTTGCGGTCATACGAGAAGAGCTCGGGATGTAGTCTTCCTAGGAATCAGTGTACCTGCCTGCACCAACTTACCCACCTGCTGACTTTCTGACTGTGGCTGCAGCAGATCAAGTGGCCTTGGTCCCACCTCAGGGTGTTTGTATTTGTTAGTCCTTCTGCTTGGGTCACTTTTCTCCCAGGTTCCACGGGTTTTGCCTCTTCTCATCATTTAGGGCTAATCTTTTGCAACATGTCCTCAAAGACATGGTGCCTCCAGTTCAGGCAGCGTCCTTGACCTCTAGTTCTTTCCTATCACAATTTCTTATTGCATCTACCCCTCTCTGAACGCAGAGTATTTATGTATTGGTTTATAGGAATATTATCTATTAACATTATCCATTAATATTATTGTGTGCCCGGTACATGACAAGCACTCGGTAAACGGCAGTGCTTAATGATGAGCCCACTGTATTGAGTCTCTGTTTACAGGTCCCTCTTTCCCAAGGTCAAGGACTAGGTCTTACTTATCTTTGCCTCCCGATAAACCTTGTATGGAAGAGATGACCAAGAAATGTCTGTGACGGGAGAGAAACTCAAATCGTGTCTTCGATCCAGTGCATCCAAAGACCAATGAAACCGTCCTTGTTCTAAAAAAAATTAAACCTTTTTATTAGTATATTTATTTTATATATAAAAGAAATACAAAAAAAGAAACACAAAGAAAACACTTCTATGGCAACTCGGACTTGTCGGTGCCTTCGACTTGGGCTCCCGGCTCAGGCCCACTGGGTGTCAGCAAAGTCCGCCGGTTGTAATGGCCCTTGATGATGCCCGTGTTGTTGTTCTCATTCAGCAGCTGCTTCTGCCTTTGCCTGTTGAGGGACTGGACGAGGCCCAGGACGACCGCGGCCAAGGAGTACTGCCCGGGCAGTCTTCTCGGCGGCAGGATGAATGGGTTGGGTTGGACTCTTCCCAGGAGAAAGTACGTTTTGATTTTTCCTTCCTGTTCACTGATGCCCTTCACATAGATCTCCCCTCGGTAGTCAAAGGCAAAGCCCTGGTCCTTCAGGATGAGATAGGTCTCCTCTGGGACCTGGATTCTGCCGCTGACTCCCGTGCTGTCCATTCGACTTGCCAGGTTCACGGTTTTGCCCCAAATGTCGTATTGTGGTTTCTTAGCGCCGATAACGCCAGCTACCACTGAGCCGTGACTGATGCCTGTGGGTGAACCAGAGAAACAAGAGATGAGAGAATAGGGACGTCAAGGAAGGGGCCGCTCCCTGCCTGGGACAGTGACCCTTAAACGAAGGATGTGCTCTCTGCGGATAAACTGCAGGGTCCCGATCCAGCCTCAGTCACTTATTAGGTGTGTGATCTGGGTTGGGTACTTAACAGATTTGGACCTCACTTTTCTCATCTGTCAAGTGGAAATAATGAAAGGACGTTGGTATGAGATGATATAGGTAAAGCCACTGGTATATTACCAGACAACCAGTGAGTGCTCGAGAGACAATAATTATTACTCTCACATGGATGCTGACTTGTCTTAGCCTGCGGGATGGACAGGGCACTGATGTCGGGATGCTGGGATCGCCGCTTGCCTCTGTGGTCACAGTGCCCTGAGAGCTTGGGCAACACCTTTTCCTTCCCTGTCTTAGTCTACGTCCTCAGCAGCATTCCCTGGGTCCGTGGCCACAGCCTCCTAACACGCCTCCCTGGATCCCTGCTGGTCCTCCGGCAGACCATCCTCCAAGCTGCTGCCGGAACCAGAGGGACTCTCTGATGCACGTCTGATCAAGTTACCACCCACTTCAACACCTGCCACAGCTCCTTTTGCCTATGGGGTAAAGCCCCGGCTCCTCAGGTTCACAATCTAGGGCTTCTCAGAGCTGGCTCTTGCCTAACTTGCCAGCCTCATTTTTGTCACCACCCTCCCCCTCACCTTTGCACCATCTCCATACTGCACTGCTCGAGTTCCCCTAACCTGCTGGCGTTTCCACCTCTGTGCCTCTGTCCCTGGCTTTCTCTCTGCTTGGACTGTCATTTACTCCCAATCCCACCGGTTATTTGGTAGATCACAGTTTCAAGACCTCCTCCTTTAGGAAATACAGACTTTTTAAAAAGGAATGACAGTATTCCACTAAACACATTCATGGGCATATATGTCTCCTTTTACTAGACTAAGGATTTCTCATTCATTCTGCAAACATTGACTAGGCATGTACTATAAAGCAGACACTGTTCCAGGTATTGGGGATATGGTGGGAAAGAAAAAAGACATAGCCCCGGCCCTCATGGAGCTTACCTTCTACTGGGGAGAGACAGAAAATAATTTAAAAAATGCAATATAGTATCAGTGACTGATAAAGGTAATAAAGAAAAAACAATCAGGTTAAAGGGATAGAAAAATAGAGGAGGGTGTATTTTGGGGTAGGGTGGTTAGGAAAGGCCTTTCTGAGCAGAGATCTAGAGAAAGTGAGAGTATAAGCCATGCAGATGTCTGGGTTAGATCATTCCAGGCAGAGGGAAAAGCAAGACACACACACACACACACACACACACACACACACACACACACACAGACGCACACGTATAACATAGAACTGTGAACTTCGAGAAACAGCTCTTGCAGAATGCATGGGAATCACAAGGATGGACATTGCCCTAAAATTTGCAGAGCCCTTGCATAACCACTATCCCATTCACATCTCTTCTTACTACTATGAGGTACGCAGGGGAGATAATAATATAACTCCCAGTTCACACATGAGGAAACTGACACTCAGAGGGTTTAAACGACTTGCCCAAAGTCATACACCTGGTTACAGCAGACCCAAAACACAAAGTGAAAGGCCCAATCCCACTGGGAACATGATTTTCTAACCTCTGAACTATGCCAGGAGAATAATGTATCACACCAAGGGTTGGCCTTAATTCCAGCAACATCTCCTGAAATTACACAGCCTTTGTTCAAGGTTATAGTTCTGCTTTTTATTCCCAGTTCAATCATGTATTCAATGATTTCAGACAGGGCATGTAGGGTTGTTGGAAGATCTGGAAACAAGCCCTGAGCACCCCATCCATAGATCAAAATATAAAAATATCACTTATTTATTCCAGTGAACAAAGGCATGTGACATTTCTTAGATCTGACAAGTCAGGCATGGGTATTACCTGACCCTTTATACTTGAAAGCTGCTAACGGTGAACCAAGAAAGTAAAATGGCATGCCAGCCAGAGGATGTCTAAGACATGAGGACTGCTGTAACATTTGTTTTAGGCCGCACGCTGGCCGCCAGAATGTCACTGGTCTCAGTCAGGAAATTCTGGAGTCGCTGCCAGGATGACCATTTGGTTGTGTGATTGTAGGCTAGTTACTCCCCTTCTCTGGGCCTGAGTTTGCCCATCTGTAAAATGTGAATGTGGACTAGAGCAGGGGCTTTCAGACTATGCTTTAGGAGGCCCCCTCCAGACTCTGCAGAGATGCTGAAGAAATTAACAAGTTATACAAGTTGTAGATGACTATTATCACATAGCCGTGACTGTTGTCATTTTGCACAAGGGTGTCCCTAAGCCCAAAGGAGGATGAGCTGTGTGGCCGAGTGAAGAGCTATAAAGCTAACTTCCTGTCCCTGGCTCAAGTCAGCATGTGACATCCCCAGGAACAGAATCCTGCTTTTGGCTCAGGGTGTTATCCAGGGGAACGGGCGAGTAATGCATTGACTTCCAGTATCTGGTGACATAGAAGACAGGAGGAAACGATTGATTAGACAGCTGCCTCTCTAATCAGGGCCTTGTGTGGGTGGGATTCTGGACAAGTTGGAGGAGAGGTAGCTGGGGTCTATCAGTGGCTTGGTGTTTCTGCACACAGGCCAAAATCCTTCCACTGCTTCCAGCATCTTGAGTGAGAGGAAGCCCAGACAGGCCTGTCCTTGGCCAGGTCACACTAAATCTGCTGCATTTTGCGGGAAAAAGCTCCCCTGGCTTGATGCCCAGGGCACGGGAGGGCTCGATAGAGCAAGGCCAAACAGCTCGGTGGGTCCCCAAGGTGCCACACTTCCAGCTGCTACTCACCAATCCGGAGCTCAAAATTGTTGAAAGAATGCTTGTTGATCTCCTGTATGCTTTCCGTCAGGGCGAGAGAGAAGTCGGCCAGGGCACACAAATGTTCCCACTTATCTTCACATTGCTGCAGCAAACATGAGAGAAGAGGTCATTCGATGGGGCGAACAGGAGCATTTCTGCAGCAGGGGTCTGTCCTACCTCACCCACACATGCCTTCAAGGGAAGTGAGCAGGTGTGTGAGCCCTGTACGCCTAAGTCACCAGTGTCCAGAAACACAGGGTACCAGGAAATTTGTTTCAGAGAGTGTAATATGTGTGACTCTCAGATTCCATTCCCCACCCCTACCCTTGTCTGTTCAAGTTGATGCTGTTCACTTTGTGTGTGTGTGTGTGTGTGTGTGTGTGTGTGTGTGTGTGTGTGTGTGTGTGTATACACACCCTTATGTTCATATATGTGAGGTTTCCAATCTAGGAACCATGTCTATTTCCTTTGAAGTACTCACAGTGTCTGTTTAATAGATGTTTCACATAGACATTCGCTCTCTGAACCTCAGTTTCCTCATCTATATAATGGGGAGAAGCATAGTTGCCCTGCCTACCTCATGAGGACTGAATGAGATTGTGTATGTGAAAGAATTCTGTGCCCCTCCAGAGCAGAGGTTGGCAGTCAGTAAAGGGCCAGATAGCAAGTATTTTAGGCTTTGTGGGCCGTGTGGTCTTTGTCATGACTACCCAACACTGCCATTTTAGCCAGAAAGGAGCCATAGACAAAATATAAATGAATGCATGTGGCTGTGTTCCAATAAAACTTTATTTACGAAAACAGATGGTGGATACATCAGATCACCAATATAGCAGTTGGGATGACGGTCTATCAGTATTTCCAAACTGAAGTTATTTTTTAATCAACACTTCTAATGCTAGCATCCAGTGTTTACACGTTCTACCATCGCCGCCACATCAAACTAAAACCTATACAATGTTAATTATTTACATTTAAATTTGTTTTTGGAGGTGGTGATGCTGGGGAGAAAATACTTAAATTTTTCATTAGAAGCTCCTAAGTCAATGAGGCCTTGAAATACAATATTTGATATATGTTTGTGTATTTGTGTTTTGGGGGTATAATTTTAAATTATAACTACAATATATACTCTGGTTTAATTATACTTCATTAAATTATTTATATGAAAGAATCATATCTAGGTTTCAAAGATTCACTTATATATTCCTTGACAGCTACTGGCCCAGTACAAAGTCCATGTTTTCTATATTCACCCACACTGTTGCCAGTTGTACCTAACAATTCCCTTTTTTCGAAAAATTTATTTTATTAAAAAAGTTCTTTTTAACTAGGAGTATAATTGCTTTACATTGTTGTTAGTTTCTGCCGCACAGCAAAGTGAATCAGCTATACGTATACATATATCCCCATATCCCCTCCCTCTTGCATCTCCCTCCCTCCCACCCTCCCTATCCCACCCCTCTAGGTGGTCACAAAGCACCGAGCTGATCTCCCTGTGCTATGCGGCTGCTTCCCACTAGCTATCTATTTTACATTTGGTAGTGTATATATGTCCATGCCACTCTCTCACTTCATCCCAGCTTACCCTTCCCCCTCCCCGTGTCCTTAAGTCCATTCTCTGCATCTGTATCTTTATTCCTATCCTGCTCCTAGGCTCTTCAGAGCCATTTTTTTTTTTTAGATTCCATATATATGTGTCAGCATATGATATTTGTTTTTCTGTTTCTGACTTACTTCACTCTGTATGACAGACTCTAGGTCCACCCACTTCACTACAAATAACTCAATTTCGTTTCTTTTTGTGGTTGAGTAATATTCCATTGTATATATGTGCCACATCTTCTTTATCCATTCGTCTGTCGATGGGCATTTAGGTTGCTTCCATGTCCTGGCTATTGTAAATAGTGCTGCAGTGAACATTGTGGTACATGACTCTTTTTGAATTATGGTTTTCTCAGGGAATATGCCCAGTAGTGGGATTGCTGAGTCATATGGTAGTTCTATTTTTAGTTTTATAAGGACCCTCCATACTGTTCTCCATAGTGGCTGTATCAATCTACATTCCCACCAACAGTGTTCCCTTTTCTCCACACCATCTCCAGCATTTATTGTTCCTAGATTTTTTGATGATGGGCATTGATTGGTGTGAAGTGATACCTCATTGTAGTTTTGATTTGCATTTCTCTAATGAATAGTGGTGTTGAGCATCCTTTCATGTGTTTGTTGGCAATCTGTATATCTTCTTTGGAGAAATGTCTATTTAGGTCTTCTGCCCATTTTGGGATTGGGCTGTTTGTTTTTTGATATTGAGCTGCATGAGCTGCTTGTATATTTTAGAGATTAATCCTTTGTCGGTTGCTTCATTTGCAAATATTTTCTCCCATTCTGAGGGTTGTCTTTTCGTCTTGTTTATGGTTTCCTTTGCTGTGCAAAAGCTTTTAAGTTTCATGAGGTCCATTTGTTTATTTTTGTTTTTACTTCCATTTCTCTAGGAGGGAGGTGAGTCAAAAAGGATCTTGCTGTGATTTATGTCATAGAGTGTTCTACCTATTTTTTCCTCTAAGAGTTCGATAGTGTTTGGCCTTCCATTTAGGTCTTTAATCCATTTTGAGTTTGTTTTTATGTATGGTGTTAGGGAGTGTTCTAATTTCATTCTTTTTCATGTAGCTGTCCAGAGGCTGTCTTTTCTCCATTGTATATTCTTGCCTCCTTTATCAAAAATGAGGTGACAATATGTGCGTGGGTTTATCTCTGGGCTTTCTCTCTTGTTCCATTGACCTATATTTCTGTTTCTGTTCCAGTACCATACTGTCTTGATGACTTTGTAGTATAGTCTGAAGTCAGGGAGACTGATTCCTCCAGCTCCATTTTTCTTTCTCAGGATTGCTTTGGTTATTCAGGGTCTCTTGTGTTTCCATACATATTATGAAATTTTTTGTTCTAGTTCTGGGAAAAATGCCATTGGTAGTACGGTAGGGGTTGCATTGAATCTGTAGGTTGCTTTGGGTACTATGGTCATTTTCACAGTGTTGATTCTTCCAATCCAGGAACATGGTATATCTCTCCATCTGTTTGTATCATCTTTAATTTCTTTCATCAGTGTCTTATAGTTTTCTGCATACAGGTCTTTTGTCTCCTTAGGTAGGTTTATTCCTAGGTATTTTATTCTTTTTGTTACAATGGTAAATGGCAGGGTTTCCTTAATTTCTCTTTTAGATTTTTCATCATTAGTGTATAGGAATGCAAGAGACTTCTGTGCATTAATTTTGTATCCTGCTACTTTACCACATTCATTGATTAGCTCTAGTAGTTTTCTGGTGGCATCTTTAGGATTCTCTGTGTATAGTAACATGTCATCTGAAACAATGACGGTTTTACATCTTCTTTTCCGATTTGGATTCCTTTTATTTCTTTTCCGTCTCTGACTGCTGTGGCTAAAACTTCCAGAACTAAGTTGAATAATAGTGGTGAGGAGAGTGGGCAACTTTGTCTTGTTCCTGATCTTAGTGGAAATGGTTTCAGTTTTTCACCATTCAGAACAATATTGGCTGTGGGTTTGTCATACATGGCCTTTATTTTGTTGATGTTAAGTTCCCTCTATGCCTACTTTCTGGAAAGTTTTTATCATAAATAGGTGTTGAATTTTGTCCAAAGCTTTTTCTGCATCTACTGAGATGATCATATGGTTTTTATCCCTGTTTGTTAATATGGTGTATCACATTGATTGATTTGTGTATATTGAAGAATCCTTGCATTCCTGGGATAAACCCCACTTGATCATGGTGTATGATCCTTTAAATGTGCTATTGGATTCTGTTTGCTAGTATTTTCTTGAGGATTTTTGCATCTAAGTTCATCAGTGATATTGGCCTGTAGTTTTCTTTCTTTGTGACATCCTTGTCTGGTTTTGGTATCAAGGTGATGGTGGCCTCATAGAATGACTTTGGGAGCGTTCCTCCCTCTGCTCTATTTTGGAAGAGTTTGAGGAGGATGGGTGTTAGCTCTTCTCTAAATGTTTGACAGAATTCTCCTGTGAAGCCATCTGGTCCTGGGCTTTTGTTTGTTGGAAATTTTTAATCACAGTTTCAATTTCAGTGCTTGTGATTGGTCTGTTGATATTTTCCATTTCTTCCTGGTTCAGTCTCGGAAGGCTGTGCTTTTCTAAGAATTTGTCCATTTCTTCCAGGTTGTCCATTTTATTGGCACAGAGTTGCTTGTAGTAATCCCTCATGGTCCTTTGTATCTCTGCTGTGTCGGTTGTCACTTCTCCTTTTTCGTTTCTGATTCTATTGATCTGAGTCCTCTCCCTTTTTTTCTTGATGAGTCTGGCTAATGGTTTATCAGTTTTGTTTATCTTCTCAAAGAACCAGCTTTTAGTTTTATTGGTCTTTGCTATGGTTGCCTTCATTTCTTTTCCATTTATGTCTGATCTGATCTCTGTGATTTCTTTCCTTCTGTTAACTTTGGGGTTTTCTTGTTCTCTTTCCTCTGATTGCTTTAGGTATAAGGTTATGTTGTTTATTTGAGATGTTTCTTGTTTTCTGAGGTAGGACTGTATTGCTATAAACTTCCCTCTTAGAACTGCTTTTGCTGCATCCCATAGGTTTTGGGTTGTCGTGTTTTCATTGTCAGTTGTTTCTAGGTATTTTTTGATTTCCCCTTTGATTTCTTCAGTGATCTCTTGGTTATTTATTAGTAGTGTATTGTTTAGCCTCCATGTGTTTGTATTTTTTACAGATTTTTTCCCTGTAATTGATATCTAGTCTCATAGCATTGTGGTCGGAAAAGATACTTGATACGATTTCAATTTTCTTAAATTTACAAAGGCTTGAATTGTGACCGAAGATATGATCTATCCTGGAAAATGTTCCATGAGCACCTGAGAAGAAAGTGTATTCTGTTGTCTTTGGAAAGAATGTCCTATAAATATCAGTTAAATCCATCTTGTTTAATGTGTCATTTAAAGCTTGTGTTTCCTTATTTCTTTTTATTTTGGTTGAACTGTCCACTGGTGAAAGTGGGGTGTTAAAGTCTCCTACTATTATCATGTTACTGTGGATTTCCCCTTTTGTGGCTGTTAGCAGTTGCCTTATGTATTGAGGTGCTCCTATGTTGGGTGCATAAATATTTACAATTGTTATATCTTCTTCTTGGATTGATCCCTTGATCATTATGTAGTGTCCTTCTTTGTCTCTTGTAATAGTCTTTATTTTAAAGTCTATTTTGTCTGATATGAGAATTGCTTCTCCAGCTTTCTTTTGATTTCCATTTGCATGGAATATCTTTTTCCATCCCCTCACTTTCAGTCTGTTTGTGCCCCTAGGTCTGAAGTGGGTCTCTTGTAGACAGCATATATCTGGGTCTTGTCTTTGTATCCATTCAGCCAGTCTATGTCTCTGGGTTGGAGCATGTAATCCATTTACGTTTAAGGTAATTATCGATATGTATGTTCCTATTACCATTTTCTTAACTGTTTTGGGTTTGTTATTGTAGGTCTTTTCCTTCTCTTGTGTTTCCTGCCTAGAGAAGTTCCTTTAGCATTTGTTGTAAAGCTGATTTGGTGGTGCTGAATTCTCATAGTTTTTGCTTATCTGTAAAGGTTTTAATTTCTCCGTCGAATCTGAATGAGATCCTTGCTGGGTAGAGTCATCTTGGTTGTAGGTTTTTCCCTTTCATCACTTTAAATATGTCCTGCCCCTCCCTTCTGGCTTGCTGAGTTTCTGCTGAAAGATCAGCTGTTAACCTTATGGGGATTCCTTTTTATGTGAATTGTTGCTTTTCCCTTGCTGCTTTTAATATTTTTCCTTTGTATTTAATTTTTGATAGTTTGATTAATATGTGTCTTGGCGTTTTTCTCCTTGGATTTTTCCTTTATGGGACTCTCTGCACTTCCTGGAATTGATTGACTATTTCCTTTCCCATATTAGGGAAGTTTTCAACTATAATCTCTTCCAATATTTTCTCAGTCCCTTTCTTTTTCTCTTCTTCTGAGACCCCTATAATTCGAATGTTGGTGTGTTTAATGTTGTCCCAGAGGTCTCTGAGACTGTCCTCAATTCTGTTTGTTCTTTTTTCTTTATTCTGCTCTGCTGTAGTTATTTCCACTATTTTTTTTAATTTTTATTTTTTTTGCGGTACGCAGGCCTCTCACTGTTGTGGCCTCTCCCATTGCAGAGCACAGGCTCCGGACGCACAGGCCCAGCCGCTCTGCAGCACGTGGGATCTTCCCGGACCGGGGCACGAACCTGTGTCCCCTGCATCGGCAGGCGGACTGTCAACCACTGCGCCACCAGGGAAGCCCTATTTCCACTATTTTATATTCCAGGTCACTTATCCGTTCTTCTGCCTCAGTTATTCTGCTATTGATTCCTTCTAGAGAATTTTTAATTTCATTTATTGTGCTGTTCATCATTGTTTGTTTGTTCTTTAGTTCTTCTAGGTCCTTGTTAAACGTTTCTTGTATTTTCCCCATTCTCTTTCCAAGATTTTGGATCATCTTTGCTATCATTACTCTGAATTCTTTTTCAGGTGGACTGCTTATTTCCTCTTCATTTGTTTGGTCTGGTGGGTTTTTACCTTTCTCCTTCATCTGCTGTGTATTTCTCTGTCTTCTCATTTTGCTTTACTTACTGTGTTTGGGGTCTCCTAGGTTCATAGTTCCTGTTGTTTTTGCTGTCGGCCCCAGTGGGTAAAGTTGGTTCAGTGGGTTGTGTAGGATTCCTGGTGGAGGGGCCTGGTACCTGTGTTCTGGTGGATGAGGCTGGATCTTGTCTTTTTGGTTGGCAGGACCACGTCCAGTGGTGTGTTTTAGGGTGTCTGTGAACTTATTATGATTTTAGGCAGCCTCTCTGCTAATGGGTGGGGCTGTGTTCCTGTCTTGTTAGTTGTTTGGCATAGGGTTCTCCAGCACTGTGGCTTGCTATTTGTTGAGCGGAGCTGGGTCTTAGCATTGAGAGAGAGATCTCTGGGTGAGCTCTCGCCAATTGATGTTACATGGAGCCAGGAGGTGTCTGGTGGTCCAATGTCCTGAACTCAGCTCTCCCACCTCAGAGGCTCAGGCCTGACACCCGGCCGGAGCACCAAGGCTCTGTCAGCCACATGGCTAGGTACGCGGGGAGTTTCTTGCCTTTTGGGAAGTCTGAGGTCTTCTGCCAGCGTTCAGTAGGTGTTCTGCAGTAGTTGTTCCACATGTAAATGTATTTTTGATGTATTTGTGGAGAGGAAGGTGATCTCCACGTCTTACTCCTCCACCATCTTGAATGTCCTCCACAATATTCCCTTTTTGATGACATTTCACTTCCTTTCTACAAATTCTAACCATGCCCACCATTTAAGAACTGATTTAACTGTCATTACTTTTTTTTTTTTTTTTCTTGCGTTATGCGGGCCTCTCACTGTCGTGGCCTCTCCCATTTGCGGAGCACAGGCTCCGGACGCGCAGGCTCAGCGGCCATGGCTCACGGGCCCAGCCGCTCCGCGGCATGTGGGATCTTCCCGAAACGGGGCACGAACCCGCGTCTCCTGCATCGGCAGGCGGACTCTCAAGCACTGCGCCACCAGGGAAGCCCTAACTGTCATTACTTTTTGATAGTATTTTATTGTAAAATATAAACCTATTTGTATATTTTTAACACTGGAAATATTTGACAAAGCTCAGATTCTTTACCATAATAATAAAGTCATTTTAATGAACTTGTTGTATAATGATTTAACTCTCCCTAACTGTTAAGCATTTACTAAGCAGGACTAACCAAGTCTTCAATAGATAGTACTATTACATACATGCTGTGCCTGTAAAGATATGGCATAATGGTAATATCTAGAATATTATTGTGTCTATTTGAGAGGACCATTGCTGAAAAGAGATATTTCAAATTTTCTTGGTATAGGATTTGAAATGTGTAGCAATTTGCAATGAAATTTGTTATTAGAGGCAAAAATATCACCAATCCTTTTTGTAATTTGGAAGCACTTAAGTCACTCTCTATATATTATTTATACTTCTTTGCTCTCCCAACTCTTTGCTTACATTTTTTAGCTTAAACTGCACACTGGCCTGCAACTGTTAATTTACACCTCTGCCAGTCCCTAGGCTGTGAATAACATAAGGGCAAAATATGATTTATTCATCTTTGGGTCCTGAGTTACTGGCACACCTATGGAGTTCAACTAGACAACCCTTGCATTTCATAAGAGTGTTTAAATTTAAAGAGGTTAAGTGATTTGCCTCAGAAAATAAAACTGCATGTTGACAACAACAAAAAACAGAAACAAACAAACAAACAAAAAAACAGATGGTGGGTTGGATTTGGCCTGGGGGGTGTCTTTCTGGACCCCTGTGGCAGAGTGATGTGCACATGTACCTAATGACTATAAAGGGTTTCTTCTCAGATAGTCTTGGAATAGTTCTAGGTTTTTAGTTGGAAAGTGAGCAAAGAAGAATGAGGATTCCTCTCCCTGGCAGCTTATGCCCATTTCCAGAGAGCATGTATGGAGGACCTACCAGGTGCAAGGCTTTGTGTGGCTAGCATGACTCTATCTCAGGTAATTCAACCATGGGCCCTGGAAGCTGGATGTCAGTTTCCCACTTAACACTAGTGTCTGGCACAGTCACCTCTCAAAAAAGCAGAGCTATTATTATTATTAGTTTTGGAGGAGAAAACAAAAGTAAGAAGAAAACAGGCCGGGATCAGGGGTTTAGTAACACCCGCAACTAAATCATAACCAGGGTATTTCTTGGTCCTGATTTTGTTCATCTAGTGAACAGCGAGGTTCAGAATGAAGCCTAGAAGCTTCTCAATCATAAAGAAGCATCAGTACACCCAGTAGACCCTGCTTACCTCAGGAGCAAAGGTACCTCACACACCTAGAATATCCACTTCATCGGATTTTCTCCCTACCTGTCCCCAGGTTTCCTGGTGATGGCAGCCCCACCACCTTCAGCAACCTGACCAGAGTGTGGTCCCTGCCATAGGCTGTGGCTGAGTCCAAAGCATTCCTTTACCTGTTTTTCAGGTGACAGGCCTGACACGGCCATGTAGGTGCTGCCAATGGTCTTAATCTTTTCAATGTCTTGAAACCGGTCTTCACCAAGCAGCTGAAACAGATCCAGGCAACAGTGTCAGTCCTGATATTTGTGCTTCCAGCAGCCTGGAGCTCCTGGAAACAGGCCCCTGGCTCACAGTGAGGACCACCTCGGACTGGTTTAGCATCCTTGAGGTAGCCACTTTTCTCTCTGAGAATCAAACATTCAGGCTCTCAACAGATATTTATTGAGCACCTGCTAAGTGCCAAGTGCCGAGATGGGTGTGACCAGATACTCTTTAAGGACTAGATCTGTTTCTGAGAATCTCTGAAATAAAGCTATCTTATTAGTTTAAAGAAGAAATTGCCAATATTCCCAAATCCATCAACACATCCTTTTGGCTTTACTCTCAGCATGCATTTAAAAATCTTAGCATTTCCTGCCAGTACCCTGGTCTAAGCCACCATTAGTTTACACCTGGTTATTGTATTGCAGTAACGTACCTAATCCCCGTCTTCACCTCCACACTCCCAGCATGGCAGCCAGAGTGATCCTGTTTAAATGGAAGTCAGACCATGTCGCTGCTCTGTGGCTTCCCGTTCTACTCAGGGTCAAAGCCAGCGTCTTCACCATGCCCTGCAAGACCTGCCATGCCCTGTCCCCTTCGCTCACCCTGTTCCAGCCACACTGACCTCCTTGCTGATCCTAACAAGCCAGGCCTGTTTCTGCCTCAGGACCTTTGCATTTGCTGTTCCCCTGTTGGGACGCTCGTCCTTCAGACAACTACATGGCTCATCCCTCACCTCTTCCAGGTCTTTCCTCAAATGTCATCCCAGTGGGGTCTTGCTGATCACCCCATGCAAAACTGAACACAATATCCTGTCCCCACATACATATTCTCATCTTCTTCCTGCTTTATCTTCTCTCCTTAGCACTTATCCCTGACTGTGCTTATTTATTGTCATCTTTCCTACTAAAATGTAAAATTTCTGGAGGCAGGTACTTTTGCCTGTTGTATTTACTACTCAGCACCTAGACAGAGCCTAGCATACAGTAGGGATGGATGAATACCTGTATGGAAGAGTGGGTACCAACCTTGCCATTTCCTCCATCCTCACCTGCAGTTTGGATTTTAATGCCAAGGAAGGGAAACCTTGGTCTCTTATTTAGCAACTGTGATAAGAGAATAATGCTCTCTCTTCTTGTCCCCCCACCCCAAAAGTCCATGTCTTAGTCCCTGGAACCTATGGATATGTTACTTTACGTAGTAAAAAGGACATTGCAGATGTGATTAAGTGAATAATTTTGTGATGGGGCAATTTCCTGGGTTATCTGTGTGGGCTTGTAATAGGGAAGAACAAATATGACTCCATATCAGATCCGTTTCTTTGACTTTAACCTTTGTATTCTATTGCTTTTGCTATAAGTTAATCACTAAAGTGATGCTGCCTGTAGGCTTAAAGTATACATAGTGGCCCATCTCCAGGAACCCTGCCTCTCATGCCTGAGGGTTAAGCTCAAATACCTTACTTTGAGCTCACAGGAAACATCCTGACCAGGCCCACCTATGAATGGCTGCAGGAAAGAGGAAATTAACACATCCCCTCCGGAGTCTGGCGGGAACCAGGACATATGCAGCAAGATACTGCTTTCTTTTCTTTTTACTTTGCCTCCTTACTTCCCCCTCTTTCTTCTATAAAAGAAACTAGCATCCAAACCCAGGCAAGATGTTTCTTTAGGACACTAGTCCACCACCTTCTCTGTCTGCTGGCTTTCTGAATAAAGTTGCTATTTCTTGTCCCAGCAACTCGTCTCTCCATTTACTGGCCTGTCGTGTGGCAAGCAGTATGAGCTTGGACTCAGTAACGGGCTCAAGGTAATCACAAGGGTTCTTGTAAGTGAAAGAGGAAGGCCGGAGGCAGAGAAGATGTGACGGAGCAAGCAGAAGTCAGAGTGATCTGATTGCTGCCTTTAAAGACAGAGGAAGGGGCCACAAGCCAAGCAGGACGGGGGCCTTTAGGAGCTGGAAAAGGCAAAGAAAGAATTCTCCCCCGGAGCTTCCAGAAGCAACACTGCTGACACCTTGATTATAGCCCTGTGAGATCCATTCTGGATTCTGACCTCGGATCTATAAGAGGATGAATTGCTGTTATTTCAAGCCACTAACTTTGTGGTCATTTGTTACAGCAGCCGTGGGAAAAGCTAATTCAGCAACTATTGGCTGAGCTTTTCTACAATGTCTGATGAACAAGACGCATGTGGTCCTATAGCCGTCATGGAGCCAACAGCCCAGGCAGGGGTGTCCGATGTTAGATAAATCATCACACTAACTTGTGTCCTAGCTCAATTTTAGTAAAGTTTATGGTGGACACATACCGGGAGTAGGAATAAAGAGGATGGATGATTTTGATAAAATCTGGAGCATCTGGGACCGCTTCCCTGAGTAAGTGATTTCCAATTTCAGTTGTGAAGAGTGAGGGTTTTTTTTTCTAGCAGGGGAGCTTGTGTAGTAGGAGGTGGGGAGCACGGAAAGGGCTGGCAGGGGCATCCAGACATGGATGCCCACCTGCCTCCCTCTGCCCACTTACGGCTGCACTTCCCCAGGTTCCTGGGGGAAGGTGAAACTCTTCCTCCCTCTCTTCTCTTCGGAACTACTTGGCTGAGGGCCAGTTTCAGGTCCAGGCAAAGCTACCTCCTCTTCAGAAGTTGATCAGGAGGCAGCAAGAGGCTTCGCTATTTCATTTACTAACCACACGGCAACTTTATCCACTCTCTAGCTAAAAGCCTCTGGAGTCATAGCGGGGTTCCTAATCAGCCCCTTGTTCATCCTCTAGTCCGTGTGGAGACCCGAGATGTGAGAGGGCTCTTCAGCCTTCAAAGAGGCCGGGGCGGGGGCGGGGGGTGAGGAGCCCTGGTGCTGGGCTCTTGCAGACCCAGTCCTGGAGCATGTGCTCCGGGCAATGTTCAGCCTTCCTCGGAGCCAAGTTCCTGTGGCAACTGCATCAGCAAGAAGAGCAGTATGGTTACTGACGGGTGTCTGGCTGGAGCTTAGTGAGGGCAGAATCTAGAGGGTCTCTTTTGACCCAAAGGAAGAAGGCAGGTCCGGGTGACCCGAGGACCCACGTGAGAAAGGCTGACAGTGCTTGGGGTTGGCAAGCCAGGGAAAGCCTTGTTTTTCCCCTTCCCGTTGACTATATTCTCTTCTTTCTTCCTTCTCCTCTGCTTCCTCTCTTCTTCCTCCCCTTTGCCCCTCTTCTTTTTCTTCCTCCTTCTCGTCTCTGCTTCTCCTCTCTCTCCTCTTTCAGCTCTTCCCATCTCTCCTTTTTCCTCCTCCTGGTCTAGAGCTCAGCCTCCTGGACCAATTCCCTCTCTAAGCCCCTCCTACTTCCCTCTGCAAACACCCATCTCTACCACTAGGGGCGCTGTCCCCCATCTCTTTATTGGGAAGACTCTATGGTATCTATCGATATAGTTTGGGCCACCAAGACACAGACTTACTTCACATTTATTTATTTCAGTTTAAAAACATGCAAGTGAGAATTTTTGGGATATGCGGTGCTATAGATTTTAAAATAACACAAAGCTTGATGTCTCAACCTTCAGTCAGACTGAGCTTTTTAATAGAGCGATTTAAAAAAAAAAATTGGGGGGGCTTCCCTGGTGGCGCAGTGGTTGAGAGTCCGCCTGCCGATGCAGGGGACGCGGGTTCGTGCCCCGGTCCGGGAAGATCCCACATGCCGCGGAGCGGCTGGGCCCGTGAGCCACGGCCGCTGAGCCTGCGCGTCCAGAGCCTGTGCTCCGCAACGGGAGAGGCCACAGCAGTGAGAGGCCTGCGTACCGAAAAAAAAAAAAATTGGAAGTATGTTTTAGATCGGACTAGTCCATCATTACCTTACTATTTGCCAGATGGTTTCTGTCTCCTATGAGTTAATTAGTTGACTAGTCACTTCATTGAGCACCTGTTGTAAGCATCTCTTATGTTCTAGGCACAGTAGGAGGGCTTGGGGACTTAAAAGAATACATAAGAGTATAATTTTTTTTTTTTTTTTGCGGCACACGGGCCTCTCACTGTTGTGGCCTCTCCCGTTGCGGAGCACAGGCTGCGGATGCGCAGGTTCAGCGGCCATGGCTCACGGGCCCAGCCGCTCCGCGGCATGAGGGATCCTCCCGGACCGGGGCACGAACCCACGTCCCCTGCATCGGCAGGCGGACTCTCAACCACTGCGCCACCAGGGAAGCCCAAGAGTATAATTTTTATCTTCACGAGTTAATGGCTTAGCACAGAGAATGGGATAAAGGTACCATTACCACAGAATCACCCTCCATTCTCCACATTGAAAGGCCCTCTATACGCGTGTACTTACCACTGACTCCTTGTGTAAAGGGAACTCATAGTCACTCTATCTCTCACTGGACTGTGAATCCATGAAAGGCAAGAAGTGACTGTGTTTTATTTATCTTGACTCCCATCCTCATTCCTAGGACAACTAAAACGGCCATTGTTGAGTTTATGACTCCAAAACCAGCCCCATGAAATGCCAGTTAAGTGAAGATCAACGCACATGATGATTAAAAATCCGAACAGTATGGCGGACCTGGGTTCAAAGCTTGGCTTTGCCACTTAGTGGTGTGTGACAGTGGGCCCTCTTGGTGTCTCTGAATCTCAGCTTTGCTTATTTATAAAATGAAGGCTAAGAATTCCTACCCTGTGGATTTGGTGTGAGGGATAGACAACAACTAAATGTTATATATGGAAAAAGTCAACATGTGGTAGACACCTGTGGAGATTAGTAAGAGGGGTCTCTGCCCCAGAACTAAGAGGCAGATTTGTAAACTGAAGGGTTCATACTCTATGATGGAAGATTTTTCAGAGTGTAAGTTTTTCATTGAAAAAAGGGTGACAACATTTACCTGGGTAGAGTGGGGATTAGAAGAGGCTTCACAAGTAGAGGTGATGTTTGAATTGACTGTTAAATGAGTACTAGGTTTTCTGCTGGCTGTGGAGCCAAGGGAGAGAGGACGGGGTATGGTGAAGGTGGCATAATTTCTAGGTGGAAAGAGAAGTATGTGAAACTGCCAGGTGGGCTTGTCATGGCTTCTAAGTAGGGAGATGGTGCTGGAAGGTGGACCAGGTGGCATATGGCAGGAGGTAAGGCTGGAGAGGATACAGAAGCAGTAAGTGCAAGGCCTTGGTGGCCTTCTGAGGAACTGGCAAAGGGAGACACCAATGGGTTTTGGGTTTCAAAGGAATGTGACAAAATACTCCAGCTTTTGGTGGTTGGTGATGGTCAGATGCAGGAGGGTGAATGGTAAGATGACTGTGGCCATGCAGGTGAGAAACAATATGGCCTAAAGCAAGACGAGGGCAGCTTTGACTGTGAGATGGTGAGGGGACCCCACAGGACTCTCTAGATGGAAGGTGGGGATTAAGGGAGAGAACTTTGTTTAGGGTGACGGAGTAGATGCCGTTGGTACCCAACTCAGCTCTCCTTTATGGGGTCATCCTCCAGGGTGCCATCAGGGCTGGCTGCTGACAATGTTTTGCTGTACCCATTTTTCGGGAGGAGCCCTGGAAGCCCCCTGGCTGGCGATGCCTGGGAGGTCACACATATCCACCAGGGCAGCCCATGGCCAATGGCTGACCAACACAGGTGTACAAAAGGCTTGCCTCAGTGGCAACCACTCCGTGGTACCACTTATACTCCTGAGCTCCCTGGGGGATCAGGCTGAGGATGCTAGACGTTAGCTGAACCCACCTTTTCGCTTGGCTTCTTCCCTGGCATTTTCTCAGTCGCTCACTAACTTCCCATCTCAGGTTTAGGCATGTGGATGGACACAGGTGTCCTACTTGAAGCTGGGGTGTGAAGAGGGGAAGAGACCCACTCCTGCTAAGTCTATTAATGTAAATAAAGCTCAGCATGAGTATCCCCCTTGTTCCTGGAAAACTGGAAGAAGAAAGTACCATCTGGGGTATGTTTATATTTTGATTAGGTCGCTGACCAAATGCTAATTGATGGTTTTATCTTTGAGCAGCTGGAGAAATGTCCCCATCAGTGCCCAGTCTCTGTGATGCCGGTGCCTGCACAGCACTGGCCTCCGATCAAGTCCTGGTTTTGCCATTTGCTAGTTATGTGACATTGGCTTAAGTTTCTAGCCTCTTTGAAGCTCACATTCCTGATCCTCCAGGAGCGACGACAGGGTTTATCTTGTGTGATAATTGTTTTAACTAAATTAGATGATACCTGTTTGTGTTTACAATGCAGTCTGGAATCCTTTAAGTGCAGAAATCGGTTACAATGAACAACACAATGCTCTGACAACACTGATGCTTATTTGTGATTGTAAATTTCTCAGGCTTCTGTTTACCTCATCGAAGTCGGCAATGATCTCATTCAGCAGGCGTAGGCATTCCACTCCTTGGTTGTTCATTTCAGTCTGAGAGTAGAAGTCTGCAAACCCTGGGATGGAGGCAAACATCACCCCAACGGCATCATAGGATTGAGAATACAGCTCCTGGACAGAGAGACACACAGAGGGAGCCAGAAACAGTCATCAGAGGTGAGGGTCTGCAGTGACGCTCCCCGTGTGTACCTGCCCCTGCAGGCATGCACAGGTACCCACAGAGAGGACAGAGAATGGGGGCTCCGACATCATCTCATCGACACCTTAGCGTCGCCACCATGTGGGCTGCGACCGTTGAAAATTCATGGTCTCCGGCCTCAGTTGGGCCCAGAGTTCCGCCTGCCCATCATTTTGTCCTCGGTCAGTTTCCTCTTCTGTTCTCCCCAGTGGCTATAGTCCCAACACACAAGCACTCTCCTTAACTTCACTGTCCGCTGGATTCCCCTCAGTAGATGATCTTGTCTCTGAGGCTCTCACGTTCCATATACTCATACAATCAGGTAGTTCACTGTATTTTCATCTCTGCTTCAACTGCAGACAGTGCAAGTCCCCTTCTCCTGCTGAGATCAACCCTTTTTCCTCATCCCTCGAGCCCCCTCCTTCAGCAACGTCCTCCTACAGTGGATCTTGTTCTTTCTTCTTTCTTTCTCCTGTCCTCCTCCACTTCCTGTAAGTGTCTCCTATAAGAGAAAGTACAAGGTGCCCTGGAGCCTGCAGACACCTGTGACTACCAGCCTATCTCTCTTCATTCTCATCCACACTTCTCAAACGAGTTTTCTCCGCTGCCTGTTCCTACTTCTCTCCATGTCCATCCACATCTCAGGCTGAAACGAAATGAAACTGGAGCAGGTCAGACTGCCAGCCAAAATGGGAAAACCTCTGCACGAATCCCTGTCCAAGTCTTCCTGGACACTCTTGCAAACTGGTGTGGTGATCACACCCAAGTTCATAAATCTCCTGACTTTCTATGCTCTAGTTATACTGCATCTGTTTTCCTTGTCCCTGGCCCCTTCAAGGATTTGTTTTTTGCTTATCTACTGTCTTAAATGTTGGTGATTGCTACGGTTCTGTCCTTGACTCACTGCGTGGTTCAAAGTTTACATGCTTCCCTGGGCTATCTCGTTCACTCTCAGCCTTTCATGTGTGAGTCTCTAAAATCCTATTTCCAAGTCAGTTCTCCTGGGGCTTCAAGCTCCTGTGTCTCATGCTGGGCTGCCCTTGCACTCCTCAAATCATAAATGCTGCACCTGAATGCATTTCCTCTCCACCTAAAACTGTTCCTGATGCTTCATCCTCTGACTCAGTTGGTGGCACCAGCATTGACGAGTCAACAAAGTTAGAAACCCTCAGAGTCAACCCTGACTCTTTCTTCCCCATCATATTCAGATTCAACAAATTACCAAGGCTTCCTGGGTTTCTTCGTGTCTCCTAAATATTTTTTTCTAACCCTCCCATCATTTCTTTCTATCAGGTCCTTCCTGTTTTCCTCCTTGACTATTAATATGAGAGCCTAGTCCTGGGTTCAGGACTCGTCTTATCTCATCCAAAGGCATGTTCCATATGGCAGCCAGAGTGATATTCCAATGATACAATATTGACCATGGCTCTCCTATTCTTAAAGCCCTCCAACTGCCCTCAGGACAAAGCTGAGACACATGAGCATGACATATATTCACATATTCCTGCACTCCCCTCCTACTGTCTCTTCAGCTTCATTGCCTGAAATTCCCTGTGTTGGACCTTGTGTCCCAGAAACACCGAAGCATTTGTACTTTTTGTGCCCACTGTAGCGGATGCTGTACGTGCCCTGCCTGCTTTCTCTCTTCCAAGGTCCGGCAGTCAGCCAGTCCTTGCGTTTCTTTGCATGGAGTTTTTCTGTGGCCACTAGAGGGCACTCTGCCCACGTGAGCTGTAGGCTGAAAGCTCCGGGAAATCAATGCCCCCCTCAGGAGCTGCTCTTAACAAATGACTGATGGGAACAGGTGTAGAGTCCTCAGCAACTTCACGCCTTGGGCCGGATAACTCTGAGGGATGCTTTCTACACCATTGTCCGAATTCTCCACTGGGATTCAGCTCCAGTCGCCCACAGAGGTAACTAGTCTGATAATGCCTCATTAATGGGTTACTTTCCTTTCCCTACCTTCCTTCTTACTCTCCTGTCTACCTGGGTGCATTTCCTGGGACCACTTCCAAGCAAATTACTTGCACTCGAATCTTTGTCTGAAGGTATGCTTCTGGAAGAAGCGAAACGAAGACGCTTCCCTACCTCCTTCTTACTCTCCTGTCTACCTGGGTGCATTTCCTGGGACCACTTCCAAGCAAATTACTTGCACTCGAATCTTTGTCTGAAGGTATGCTTCTGGAAGAAGCGAAACGAAGACGCACACACATCAATGCTTTCATTTTTTACTATCTGTCCCTGGATGGGATATGTCCTTGCTTCCTTGCAATTAGCATCCCCAACCAGGCTAACTCTTGTTTTCTGCCTTCACTAGCCACCTAGGTACCCTGTCTTCCTACAGACCTTCCCAGACTCACCGATGGGGGCAGGAGGCTGACTCGGGCTGTGGCAGCACCTGGATAACTCTACACAGAGCCCTCACCACCCGCATTATTGCCTTTAAAATGTCCATCTCTTCCTTTATGTGTGGAGTCTGCGAGGGCAAAGACTCCATGCCATTTACATCTTAGTGCATTCAAATCATCCAATTAGTATGCTTTGGATGCCTGCAATGTAATGCATGCCTTATACAGGGTCTGGTACGAGGTAAACATTCAACATTTTGTTGAGTTAATGACTCCTTAGCCTGTGTAGGAAACATTAAAGCTTACGAAGCACTTTCATATGAATTCAATGCTTTAGCTCCTGCAATTACCCTGTGAAGTAGGTACGATGATTATACCCGGTCTACAGATAAGGAAGATGAACAGGGAGGAGTTAAGACATTGGGATCATGCTGTTGGTAGTGGAAGAGAGGGAGCTAAAGACGTCCAGGTTCTTCCTCGCTCTGCATACCTGGGTGAAAGATGGTGTCCCTGATTCACGATCAGTTGACTTGAGCTTAAGTGTAGATGGATCTGAACAGATGCTTTCATTAGTCCTTGTTCAAAAGAGCAGAGGTGGGGGCTTCCCTGGTGGCGCAGTGGTTGAGAGTCCGCCTGCCGATGCAGGGGACGCAGGTTCGTGCCCTGGTCCGGGAAAATCCCACATGCCGCGGAGCGGCTGGGCCCGTGAGCCATGGCCACTGAGCCTGCGTGTCCGGAGCCTGTGCTCTGCAACGGGAGAGCCCACAACAGCGAGAGGCCCGCGTACCACAAAAAACAAACAAACAAACAAACAAACCACAAAGGAGCAGAGGTGGCTGGTGACCAGCTGGATTGGGTTGGGTTGTGGGGCACTGCGGATTGTAGCCAAGGAGTAGAGCAATGGTACATGGCTTTCTGAGGCTGGACCATTGACCTTGGCCTTGAAAAATGGAGTGATACTGCAGGAGGAGTCTGACTGTCTGCTGTACGGGTCCAAGAACCTGCATAAGCAAACCTACAGAACCGCATCCTCCAAATGGCTGTGATATGGTGGGAAAAAAAAATCTCTGTTTACTCAGTTTCCTATTGTATTAGTTTGCTCAAGCTGCCGTAACAAAGTGCCACAGACTGGTTGGCTTAAATATCAGAAGTTTATCTTCTCACAGTTCTGGGGTCTTGGAAGTCTAAGATCAAGGTGTTGGCAGGGTTGGTTCCTTTGGAGGGTGCTCCCCATGGCTTGCACGTGGCCTTTGTCTCCCTGTACCTTCATATGGTGTCTCTTCAATGTGTGTCTGTGTCCTAATTTCCTCTTCTTATAAGGGTGCCAGGCACATTAGACGACCTCATTCTCCTTCCCCCTCCCTCGGATCTTGTACCCAGTGTCCCCCATTGATGACCCCCAGCTGGGTGTCAGAGGGCTTGCAAGGTCGTTGACGCAGCCCATGCAGGTCGGCCCCCTCCCCCTCCAAGCCAGCCGGGAGAAGGGGTTGGG
Source organism: Lipotes vexillifer (assembly GCF_000442215.2). Classification (NCBI taxonomy): domain Eukaryota; kingdom Metazoa; phylum Chordata; class Mammalia; order Artiodactyla; family Lipotidae; genus Lipotes; species Lipotes vexillifer. The sequence goes on from NW_006773072.1 coordinate 1,285,127, forward strand.
GGGACTTGGAGGGGCACATGGGAGAGCTCCAGCCACCTGCCCACACCTTTAAAGATGTCCCCATCAATGGACTTGCTCCAATCAACCACTCTGAGTGTGCCATCTGTTTCTTTCTATTTTGGGTTCAAAGAAGATAAAAACACTGTAAACTGGGGAGGGATTGATGAGTATAGAAGGCTATTATTGTTTTATCGTCATCCGCCTCTGGCTGGATGTACAGGTTTGGGCTTAGCAGAGGATTCTGAGTGTATGGACGCTTCCCCATCCGCCCTCCACTCGGAAGCCAAGGTGAAGACTTTGGTCTCCTCTTTGCACAGGGAACCAGAGTCCAGTCCTTCACCGGCCCAAGCCTGGCTGATTCCAAGCCCTGTGTGTCTTATACTAAGTTAAGCCACCTCTCTGCAGGGGAGGAACCATCTCTGAGACTGTTGTCCTTATTGCATCCTCAGGTCTCCACTCAAACGTCATGTCCTCAGAGAGACCTTCCATGACCCCCCAGTGTAAATGCCCCTCTTCACACATGCTGTTCCCTTATTTAGCTCCTCCCACCCTCGCAGAACCTAGCACTACCAGGCTCTATGTTACACATTTATTCGTCTGTTTTCCCAGGAAAACATGTGCCTCGTAACAGAAAGGACTTTGCCTTCTTTGTTCACCGTTTGAACCCCAGGATCTAGAATTAACACCTGGCACATTGTTGGCCCTCAAGAAATCCTTGCTGGACGAGTGACTGAATGAGTGGGTGAGAGGTGGGGCTGGGAGTTGGAAAAAGGAGAAAAAGTAATGACGGCTCATATTTGTCAGAAATAATAATAGCAACAACCGGGATGCTCGTAAAATGTGCCAAACCCCACTTGAGCCCTTTACGCATAATAACACATGTAAAGGTGGTAACATACAGTTGGGAAGGACTGTTACTTTGGAGATGAGGAAAATGAGGTCCGGAGAGGTTCACCACTTGTTCATGGTCACAAAATAGTGAGAGGAAGAGCCAGGACGGAATGCAAGGCACCACTTTCAAGTGCACCAAATGACGTTTCTCTACTGAGCCCGCCTCACAGCTCACTGCATTGGACACTTCACGTGCTCTTACCCGGCTGAATTCTCACACCAGCTCAGCAAGGTTGGTATTATTTCCTCATCAGCTGGATGACAAAATGGACTCAGAGAGGTTGGGTAAGCTGCCCCAAGTCACACAGCTAGTTAGTGGCAGAGATGGAATTTGTGCTGTGCGGACTGTCCAGCACCTGAGACAGCTGCCCTTGTCAGCGTCCTTTCAGCAGGTCTAATAAGCCAGGATGAGTGAGCAGGTTTCCTGGGACTCAGCGAGAGACTGCCTGACACTGATGACCCAGCCCAGCTGGCCTTATCAGCAAGGAAGTCCCTGCCTGGGGTGGTGAATGCTATTCTAAGCCGAAAGTCCAGTGGTATAGCAGAAGCTGCCAGAACCTCTGTGTGGGTGACACAGAGGTTGGCCCTGGAACAGACTCAGACAGGATGCTCCGGAGGGCAAGGCTCTTTCCACTGCCCTGTGCTTGGATGGTTTGAGCCATCTCTTGTCACTGCTCCTCCTTCTCTGCCACTCACGCCCTAACAGCAAGGTGGAGGGAAAAAAACCCCAAAATTCGGCTTTGAAGTTACACGTACCTGGACTTGAATTCCAGCTCACTACGCACTAGCTTTGTGACCTTGGGCAAGTTCCTTTACTTCTCTGAGCCTCAGCTTCTTCATCGATGAAATAGGGATAATCATTCTTATCTCCTTATTGCCTGCATCCATGAGCACTGCTGTTGCCCCATGAAAGCTGGAACCCAAACTCACAAATGTCCCCTAATCAGATATTCAGAGGTTCGTATCACAGTTCAGGTTTGTAGCAAGAGGAAAAGATAAAAATGCCTCTTATGGAAACAGAGCACGAAATTGGGAGTTCTTGTAGGCTACAGCTGTCCTGCCTCTGCCTGTCACCCCTTCACATCTTACACTACTCTGCCTGTGTCTCCTACACACACACACAGACACAGACACATACAAACACTGAAGTTTTCCACACATACATTCCTATTTACACACACCTCAATGCTTCTGAACACCTACACAGTACAAGTCCTGCCACACGGACACCTCCCATAACCATCATACACACACGCACACACTCCCTCATCGGGACAGACTCCCAGGGGCAGCATGGGTAAGCAGCACAGTAACGGGGTAACGTGGCACAGATGGAAGAAATCTGAGGGACTGGATCAGAGCCATAGCTTAAATAGAGGAACATCACGGACCTCTCTGAACCCCAGTTTCTTCATCACTAACGTGGGGATGACAGAACACTCCTCTTATGGTTGTGAATAGAATGAAAGATCATTTTCATCCATTGCCTGTCTTAGTACCTGGCACACAGTTGGTGTTCAGAAAATGGTATTACATCATAATGTGTACATTCTCCAGGCAATGTGAAACTTTTCTCTGTTTCAGCCTAGCAGAGTATGAACTGTTTAAATATTTACAAAACCACAAATAAGCTTGACAAGACTTTCTACTGAAAATGTCTTATACGTGGGATTAAGGCTGAACCTGACACTTATTTTGCTCAATGGGGGTTTGGCCCGAATAACAGCTGATGACCTGGGGTCTTGGCATCTCTGGTTGGTTTCCTTCCTTTCAGGATGAAGCCAGTGCATTCTTGCTCTTCCCCACTGGTTCCAAATATCTCTTTGTTTTGGTGTCTTGATTGAAAGGAGCTTTCCTTTCGTACCTTTTCGGGGCTTCCCTCTGAGGGCTCCAGTGTTTCATCTGCCCCGTCTGCTGGTCATGGCTGATGTACGACGACACTCTCTCTGCTTTTCTGGCTTTGTTAAGAAGCTCTTGTAACAAATCCCCTGACCTTAGGGGGCCTTAAGGAAACCAGGCCTGAACCCAGCTCCAGAGAACTCCATCTGTTGAGGGTGTTTGGTGCCTTAATCTGCATCCAAGAGACTCTCAAGGGCCTGAGTTCATCAAGAGCTGATTGTTCAAGCAGCACGTGACTCATGCCCTTGGCTTCTCTCCCACTGGTCTTCCTGCAGATGCTTGGATGGGAGATGAATGCTGTAGGTCTCCACCAGATCTACCCTAAGGCAAAGGTCACGAACCCAAATGTCTTCAGGGGACCAGCAGGTAACGTAAGTGTCAGGATAAGGATGGATAAATTGGAGAGCCCATTCCACGCCTAAAGGCAACAAATCTACCAATTAAAACAAATATGCAAGCCAACCAATCAACCAGCTGCTGGCTTGCTGATCAGATTGTCTCAGAGGCAGCCAGTTTGTGACCTTTGTCCTGTGGGTTTTGCATCCCCTGTTTAGCTTAGTTTGAAAATCCATATTGGAAGGGTTGTCCTAGTGCAGTCTCCCAGACAACCGACTTTGCCTTTGTAGCATCCTCGGCAAGGGCTCTCCTCTCACCACTTGAAAGTTTCAGCAAGGGAACTCACCATTCCAGTTCTTCCACAAACCTTTAACGTGCAGGACCACAGGGGAGGTAAACTGTGCCACGAGGACCAGTGGTGACCAAGGCTGATGTGGTCCCCACCCTTGCGGGTCTCCATCATCACAAGGTTCCTCATAATGCAGAGCACAGAGATATCCCCTGTGGACTGTCTGTGGCCCTAGGTTTGCCCTCTGGAGTCTCATTGAGTAAGGCCAGTCCCTTTCATGGGATAACTGTTCAGGCATTTAAAGGCATCTTTCACTTGCCTCTTGAGTTACCTTTTTCTAGGTGGTTAAAGTGTGAGCCAAATGGTTTGATTCTTTTTTTTTTTTTTGCGGTACGCGGGCCTCTCACTGTTGTGGCCTCTCCCGTTGCGGAGCACAGGCTCCGGACGCACAGGCTCAGCAGGCCCGGCCCCCCGGCCCCGGCCGCTCCGCGGCATGTGGCATCTTCCTGGACCGGGGCACGAACCCGTGTCCCCTGCATCGGCAGGCAGACTCTCAACCACTGCACCACCAGGGAAGCCCATGGTTTGATTTTTTTTTTCAGTTCTCACCTCCCACATCCACTCCATTATGGAGCCCTATTGACTCCAACTTGCAAAGGTACTTGGAATTCATCCACTTCTCTCCATTTTACTGCCAAATCCTAGGGCTCCTCATCAGGCCCTTTCCTGGGCTCTTTTAGGGTCTCCTAACTGGTTTCCGGTCTTGTGACCCTTTTATCCATACTCTATCAGCAACCAGTCAGATTAGGGAACACTTAAATTTTCCAAAGGCTCCCGTAGCACTTAAAAGGGTGCCCCAAACCCTGCTAGACTGCCAGGCCTTGGCCCAGGCTTTCCTCATATCACTCACTACCCTTCATCCTTGGAATGGGTTGAATAGTGTACCCCTCAAATTCATGTCCACCCAGAACCTCAGAATGTGCCCTTATTTGGAAACAGGGTCTTTGCAAATGTAATCATAGAGAGATCCCTAAATCTAATGATTGGTGCCCTCATAAGACGAGAGGACACATGTCCTTATAAGGCGGGAGAAGGCCATGTGACCAACGCAGAGATTAGAGTGATGGGGCCACAAGCCAAGGAGAACCTGGGGGCCACCAGAAGCTGGAAGAGGAGGAAGGATTATTCCCTAGAGACTTCAGAGGGAGCTTGGTGTTGGCACCTTGATTTCAGACTTCTGGCCTCCAGAACTGTGAGAGAATACATTTCTGCTGCTTTTCGCCATGCAGTTTGTGGTATTTGCTCTAACAGCCTTTACCCTGGCCTTCCTGTTCACCCCAAGCCCATCCTCACCCTGCGCCTCTGCTTGTGCTGTCCTCTCTTTCCTGGATGGTCCTGCCTCTTCCCCACTCTCTTGGTATGACTTGGTCCTTCCTATCATTCAGCCACAGATCAGACGTGGGCTTCTCTGAGCGGCTCCCCCGACCACACCTGCCCTGGCCAGTTGCTACCAGCAGGCGGTCTTTGTTCACCCATCAGAGCACCCATCATAATGTGACGTGCCCTCACAACGTGTTTCTGAACTAGGTTGTTATCTGTCTGCCCCCGCTTGAATATAAGCTACATGACGGCAAGTCCTTGTGTATTTAATTCACCACGGGAGTCCCAGAACCTTTTAGGGGGCTGGCATGGTGCTATCCCACAGTCTGTGCCTTATAAATATTATTTGAATGTTTGTTGTGACTCAGATTCCTGGAAGGTTTAGTTTGCTTTGCTCAGAGAAAGCTGCCCTTTTGTGGTCAAAGGCTAAGCCTTATTTCACTTATTTTAGTGTCCTCAAGCTTCATCCATGTTGTAGCATGTGTCAGAATTTACTTTTTTCTTTTTTTAAAATTATTTATTTATTTATTTATTTGGCTGCGTTGGGTCTTTGTTGCTGTGCGCGGGCTTTTCTCTAGTTATGGTGAGCAGGGGCTACTCTTCGTTGTGGTGCGCAGGCTTCTCATTGCGGTGGCTTCTCTTGTTGCGTAGCATGGGCTCTAGGCGCATGGGCTTTTAGTAGTTGTGACTCGTGGGCTCAGTAGTTGTGGCTCATGGGCTCTAGAGCGCAGGCTCAGTAGTTGTGGCACACGGGCTTAGTTGCTCTGCGGCATGTGGGATCTTCCCGGACCAGGGCTCGAACCCGTGTCCCCCTGCATTGGCAGGCGGATTCTTAAGCACTGCACCACCAGGGAAGTCTCCACTTCTTTTTAAAGACTGAATAACATTCCACTCTATGTATAGACCACATTTTGCTTATCCATTTGTCTCTTGGGCGCTTTCAACTTTTGGCTGTTTTAAATAATGTTGCTATGACTATGAATGTGCAAATATCTCCTTGCGACCCTACTTTCAATCCTTTTGGTTATATAACCCCGAACTGGAATTGTTTTATACACACACACACACACACACACACACACACGTATAAAACTTTAAAATGCCAGTCTTGCCCTGGAGATCTTACTACATCCATCTTACACATGAGGCACAGGATGCTGGGGAGGCCATGTGTGTATCTCACAGTGCTGGACAGTTTGGGCGGCCTGGCGCCACGTGCTTGGCCTGGCCTCCACGCTCATGGGCTCACAGGAGGACAGGGAAGTCCTCCCTGAGCTTGGGATCAGTGACCAGTGTGTCCGGTCACAGCCCTCCCGCGGCGACCCTTCCGTCGGGGCCAGGCCAGCCTGGGCTTACCTCATTGTCGCGGTCCTTCTCTAGGAAGTGGCGGGCCACGTGACTGGGCAGGATGTTCCGGAGCATGTTCTCATTGTGTTCCCTCAGCTCCTTCATCTCGTTGATCTCCTCTTTGGCCTGAACTCGCCAGAGGAAGTCCAGGCGTGCTGTGTACTCCAGCTGCGGTTCAGGGGACAGAAGGGGAAGGAAAGCTTTCAGGCACACACACATGGGAGGCGGAGGAGGCTTCTCCAGAACCCCTCACAGACGAAATAGAGCCTGAGCTGAACATTCCGGGAGGCCTTTTGCCTGACATGAAGAGATCAGAATGTGATAGATTTCATAGGGCCGTGTACCTCCCCTTCCTAGGATTATGGCACCTATGATTTTGTAATTGTTTGTGCCCTCCGCTGTACTGTAAGTGCTATGAGGTCGGGGGTCCTCTCACCAGCTCAGCATCACGTCCTTACTGTGTAGCAGTGTGCCTGGCACAGGGAAGGTGTTCAGTCACTATTTGTTGATTCAACAAATAAGTTACAATAATAACGACAGCTAACACTAAGATGGCGCTCATTGGATGGCACCAGGCACTATTCTAAGGAATATGCATGTATTAACTCCTTTCATCCATACAACAAACTTCATAGGAAGGTATTATTATAGATCCTTATTTTACAGATGAGAAAACTGAAGGAAACTGGTGAAGTCACTTGACCAAAGTCACACACTCGTTAGTGGGGAAGCCAGGATTTGAGTTTAACCCCAGAGTCCAATTCTAGAGTCTGAGCTCAGTGGAGGCAACAAGAAAGAAATGTATGAGCTAATAATGGAAGGATAGTGGATTTAGTTGTGAGACCAATATGGCCTAGAGTCCTGGTCCCACATTCAAGCACTGTAACCTGGCCTAGTACCTACATCTCTGTTTCCTCATCTCTAAAACTGGGATGAACACTCATGATCAGGCAAGCTTGGAATAGGAATTATTTAGGAAGTGATAGGTAGAGCATGTGACTCATAGTAGGTATTTAATAACCATTAGTTCCCTCTTGTCCTAGCATCCCTTTTCATTGGAAAGTGGAGAGCTTCCTTTCTAAAGACTTTCACAAACTATACTTACCACAGCTTTGGGAAATGTCATTATTTCAAAGACTTTAACTATTAAAATGAACAATATGCTGCACCATTAAACACATGGTTAGATGCCCTGAATTCAAGGGCTTAAGAAAATTCAGCTAGCTCTTTTCCTTCTTTTACGTGCAAATCTCAGTGGATGGCAAAAGTATGAGAAAACAGAGGTGCAAGGTTATTCATTCAGCAGAACTTGTAATAGCAAAAGCTGGAAACAATCCAAGTGTTCATTTTGTTGGTTGAATAAACTATTATATACAGCTATAAAAAGAAACAAAGGATATTTCTCTGTACGTACTTTGATGGGCTGGCCTCTGAAGCGGAGAAATGCGTGCAGAGTTTGCCGTTATTGATCTAAGGAAAGGACATATCTACAGCTCTCTCTCCATATATATATATTTCTTAATTTATTTATTAAAACATTGAGGTGTAAAAAACCCATAAAAAATCATTACCGATGAAATGAGGAAGGGAAGCTTGGGGAGGGAAAATAGGGATAGAATTTAAACTTTTTAAATAGTATCTTGTTTTATAAACCTGACTTTTGAATCATGGAAATATTTTACTTAATTATAAAACTAAATGGATTTTTTAAAAGCTCTGTGAAAACAAACAAAGAAACAAATGAAGCTACAGGTACAACCACACAGAGAGGAACTATTCCAAATGCCTTTTTTTTTTTTTTTTTTTTTTTTTGGGG
>NW_006773072.1:1293268-1321872 GCF_000442215.2 Lipotes vexillifer
ACGCGGGCCTCTCACTGTTGTGGCCTCTCCCGTTGCGGAGCACAGGCTCCGGACGCGCAGGCTCAGCGGCCATGGCTCACGGGCCCAGCCGCTCCGCGGCATGTGGGATCTTCCCGGACCGGGGCACGAACCCGCGTCCCCTGCATCGGCAGGTGGACTCTCAACCACTGCGCCACCAGGGAAGCCCCCAAATGCCTTTTAACACAATAATTTGATGGCATATTCGTAGGGAGAAATACTCCGAGGCTAGAAAGAGTGCAACAAGAATCTTAAAAGCGTTTATAACAATCACCTTGTAGGTGGTGCTGTTTGTAGTATTATTGTTAGATTATGGTATCTGAATTATAGGATAAAGCAAATGAATAACTGTGTTGGTGTCACTGAGAGCTCGAATTTTTGGGAAGGGAAAAAGGAGATGCAGATATAAGATTGATGAGGTTAAGTCCAAAGTCTAGGGTCCTATGAAAACTGGAAGGTATCACTATGAAATTATGATCTATATGTATTTCCTGGCTCTGCCTACTGAAATCAAGGTCTAGAAACAATGAAAACCTAGTAGCAATGAATCATCCCAGTGTCCAGATTGTGGTTTCAAAATATCAATTCCTACAAAAGGGACCTTGTACTCTTTGCAGAAAAGGCTGAAATTTAGGGAGGAAAATGTACAAGCCTGGAACATTTTTTGGTACCAGAAAGCAAGTAGACTACCAGAGACTGGGGTTATGTTGAAAGGAGTAGACCACCCCACTGTCAAATATATGACAAGTTGAACTTTAATAAGAATAATAATTGCAATGGATCGAAATGAAAGACATGTTAAAATGCAAAAGTTCACAGCGACACTTAAAACACAGAACCTCATTGATCGCATCTTGATGACGCTCAGGAACTAGCTTATTGGGAAACTTGGAGAAAATTTATATGTGAATTAAGCATTTACCCTGCCTTTCCTTTACGAGCTGTACTTGAAGGTAAGAACTAGTTGGCGAGGAGAAGGTTCTCTTTTTTTGCGGTACGCGGGCCTCTCACTGCTGTGGCCTCTCCCATTGCGGAGCACAGGCTCCGGACGCGCAGGCTCAGCGGCCATGGCTCACGGGCCCAGCCGCTCCGCGGCACGTGGGATCCTCCCGGACCGGGGCACAAACCCACGTCCCCTGCATCGGCAGGCAGACTCTCAACCACTGCGCCACCAGGGAAGCCCGAGAAGGTTCTCTTTAAAACTGTATTCCAGCTAGCAAATTATGAAATATTGATAGAATTGGAATATCACTACCTAGAATATAAATGAATGTAGGTTATTATTGTCAAGAGCTGCTAATATCACAAAAGAGAGATAAGCAGACATTATATGCCTCTTAATAGTAGTTCACAAAATTAACCAATTAAATCTTTCTGCAGAAAAATTTGAACTTGAATCTCACCAAGTTTCTAGATATAACTACCAATATAGGAAAAACAAAGGACAGAGGAATGTGTTAAATACCCCTATAAAGGGTGCAATCAACAAACTCTAAACTGAGAGACATTCTAGAGGTCAGTGGCTCTCACAAAATATTGCAAAAAATAAAAATAAAAAAAGGAGGGTGGTCCTATAGAGTAAAAAGAAATAAGAGACATATCAAGCAATGGCGATATATGGACTTAAGTTGGATCCCAACTGAAACAAACTTAAAGAAATATAAAGTAATTAGGAAATTGAAACATTGCCTAAAGTCTTGAACATACGAAAGAATTACTGTTTTATTTTTTAAAGTGTGTTAATAGTATTGTGATTAGGCTGAAATTCTCTTTTAGATGCATATTGAATTATTTACAGATGAAATGATAGGACATTTGGAATTTGCTGCACAATAATTGGGAAGGAGCAGTGAGCAAAATAAATAGGGATGTAGATGAAAAAAGATGGCACATGAGCTGGTGACTGTCGAAGCTGTGAGTTCATTATACTATTTGACATACTTTCGTATATGTTTAAAATTTTGCATAAGAATAAATTTTTAAAATCGTAAGTGGTGGCTGCAGGTTGTATAAAAGAATGCTAGTCCTGTTTTACCATGTTGCTGTGTGACGGTGGGAAATTCATTCAACTTCTTGTATTTTGATTCCCTTTCTAAAAAATGAGGATAATTGCCTTCATCTCGTTTAATGCGAGACATGGATTATCATACGGTCTATCATATGGACCAAATGACATGATGTATGCAAAAGAATTCGGAAATGTCTAAAATGTAGATTTATCGAGTATTACTATGACTTTAAGGTGTCTGTGGATGAAATCTGATCGAAACTATGCTTTCATTTTTTTTTCCCTCCAGACTCAAGAGCATCGAGTTTTGATTTGTCAAGTTGCAGGACAGGATTTTATCCACAATTTTTTCCAAATGAAATGTTTCATTTCCACCCTTAAAAAATGCAGTGTTGGTTAAAGCGAGAGATCATTTTAAAAATTTCTTTCCTGTTGAAATACTCTCATCCGACTGAATTTAAATCAGAACTACGAGTAGGGAAATCTGGAGTTCAGAAGTTGACTTAAGCAAGAATTTTCCAGTTGCGAGACAAGAACATACTTTACATTTTGACTGCAGGTCACTGCATCTAAGACATGTTCATAAAGAGATATTTTAGTCCAAGTACAGTCCTATCTCTTCACAAAGCCAGTGTCGTGAAGGCATGTGTCACATATTTTTTAGACGTCCATGGAAGGAAAGTATTCCGTTTCAGTTTACTGCGTACCTACTATGTGCTAGGGGCTGGGCATATGGAGATAAGCAAAACAGTCTCTTTGTCAGCTGAGTGGTGATAGGAGAGCACAAGAAAGAAAGAGATCATTTCAACACAGTGTGCAAAGCACTGAGTTTTTAAAAGTGACCATTCTTCAGCATTTGCTCAACAAATGTCAATTGATTTGGAAGTGCACTCTCCTAATTTTTACCAAACCATTTAGGAACTGGCTACGTGAAAAGAGTACCAAGGGAACTAATACACATTGTTCATATGTTTTGTGCCAGGCTCTTATCACAGAAAGATAACTAACACTGGCCGGGTTCTTGCCTTGGACCAGGCACTGTTCTGAGCACTTCGTAAGTACTGAAGGTCATTTAATCACACAACAGCTCAACAAGGTAGGTACTTTATTATACCCATTTCACAGCTGAGGAAATGGAGGCATAGTAAGGTGAAGTCAGGTGCCCAAGGACTCACAAATAGAGGCTGGGATTTGAACTCAGGGCATTTTGACTCCAAGCTGTGGCTCTTAAGCCCTATAATCTATGTCTATGACCTCATTCAGCTGTTCTCCAACTCTCAATAGATGACTGTTAGACTTTTCATTTTGCAGGTAAAGGTCTGGGCTGTTGAGCATCTCAAGGTCACCTATTCTCCCAGCAGCATTGCTGGGATGCAAACTTAAGAATTTCGTTGCAAGGCTTGGGTCTTTCTTTCTAAGCTTCACAATTCCAGTGCCTGTCTTTATCAGACCTAGAAGTAAGTGACTGGAGACCTGACCTCATTAATCTCTGTCTCCGTGCACAGGTGTGACTTCCTCTGCTCTAAATGGAGATGCTGAGGCAAAGCCCAAATCTCAGGGCTGCACGTGAATCGGGCACGAGGTAGGAGGCACCTGACTGTCTGCTCTCTTCTGTCCAACGTTCGGGATATTCACCTACCCCAGAGGAGGAGGTGTTTGGCATATTGCTCCACATATGTGCAGGATGAGCCTTCCCAATTATGAAGTTACGTAACCGCCTCTGTCACTCTGGAGATGTAAAATTACACATGTTCCCACTGGGATGCTGCTGCGTACCAGGCATCAATGGGGATTATTCAGCCTTTAATAAAAATAGAGGGCCTCTGAGTCACAAGGGAAAACGGTGGAAGCTGGTAGCAAACCCAGGAGCAGACGGACTTGATCCGGATGAACAGGACTCTGATGGATGTTATGAGATGACACTTGAAGTGACGCACTCCTGCAGAAAGCATCCTCTAGCAGACAGGCAGCGGAACACGGTGGAAAGTAAATGGACCTAGAAGTTCAAGCATTTGGATTCCTGTTTCTGTCTGGTCCTCCTTATTGTCTTTGTGACCTCAAGTGACTTGAGTCTCTGCTCCTGCCTTGGGACCAAATGGATAATAATACTTTCTCTGTTTGCTGTGTTCTCTTCTTTGTTGTGTTGTTGTTGTCATTGTTTGTTTGTTTGTTTGTTCTTTTGGCTGTGCTGCACGGCTTGTGGGATTTTAGTTCCCCGACCAAGAATTGAACCCGGGCCCTCAGCAGTGAAAGCACAGAGTCCTAACCACTGGATCTCCAGGGAATTCCCTGTTTGTCTCAGACTCTTGCTTTCAGAGTAAAATATTAATAGCTCACAATTTTTGAGCAATTATTCTACGTGAAAATCACTGGGAGAGATACTATAATCATATTCTCATGTAATAGTATATAACAAACTTATAAAACCTGTTATTATCATATCCATTTTATAGGCGAGAAAACTGAGACAAAAAATTAAGTAAATTACTGAAGGTCACGTATTTCCTGAGTGGCGGAGTTGGGGTTTGAATATTACCTACCCCACTCCCAGGCTTACATCTGTAACTGCTACAGTTATGGGATGTAGTTACATAATTTCAAACCCTTTTGAAAGTTAAAAAGAAAAAAATCAGATATCACTTGAGCACTCAGGCCCTCACTATTCACTTATGCATTCTTACTTTATACCCATCTTCATGTGATGAGGTTATCTGCTTTCCCAGGACAAATGGAGAGTAGAATAAACTGAATCAGAATGTTAGAAAGGTTTTGGGGAAGGGAGTACTGAGAGGGGACAAAGTAATTCCTTAAGGTGACAGAGAAGATAGAAACATCCTTCTTATTATGGAACGAAGACCCCTACTCTGAACTCGTTCTCTCTTAGCTATATGAGAATTTCTCACCTGTCAGTTTAAAACCTGTGTGATGAAGTGTACGTATATCTTTCTATAGGATTGCCTTGTCTGATTCTGTCTCCACGGCCCTCAGATGGGTTGTCATTTGCATGTCAGACTAAGGAGTCCTCTCCTGTAACTAGAAGCCATCAAGACGTGGAGGACATGACTCCAGCTCTCATAGAAAACCAGAAAGACCTAAATATAGGAATTCTGCAAATGGCCAGACTTTGACATTTGGCTTATTGTTTCACCATAAATTCAGCTAAAACTGAAAAGCAAGGTAAGGTCATATTGCAGGATTGAATGCCCTTGGCATTGTGAAGATACGCAGACAATTCTTTCTGTCTTTCCCCAATCTAGAAAGTGGAAAGGTGGGCTTTGGAGACAGATCTGGGTTTGAATTCTAGTTCTCTCACTTACTAGCTGAGTAGCCTGACTTTCTTCATCTGTAAAACAGGATCCATAATAACGACCATTAGGGTTGTTGAGAGGATCCAATGAGATAACACAGGTGAAGTGCCAGGCACATAGTAGGAGCTTGATACATATTAACTCTTACCCCCTTTTCTTCGATTGCCAAGTTTTATTTACTCTTTTTTCCCCTTGACTACATTTTACCATCCCGCTTTATTACAAATAACTTATGTACGTATCTCTAGCTTCTAGGTTTTTAGCTGTTTCATCCCTGGCTTCTCAGGATGCGTTACCTCCCTGTCTCCATGGTGATTTCTCAGTGGTATGTTTCTATTTCTGCTCTGGCTGAGAGTCTTCCTGTTTTGTTTTTTTCTTTTCCTGGTTACTTTTTCGAAGCACATACAAAGAGAGATAGACTGGGATGCACAGCACAGCAGCTAAGCAGACAGGGCCTGGCTCTACCAGACAGTGAGAATCGCCCCAGGTGAGGAATGTTACTGAATTCATGGTCTGAGTCTGCATGGAGAAACCGTACCGGTCGTGGAGAGCAGGTGACACCTCTTGGGTGAAGCCTGTTATGATGCTCCCATGCAGAGTAATTTCCTGCTTCTTTGACTCTTGAAGTCCTTGAACAAGTCTGGTCCACACATTGCACATCCCCCATTGCATTATTTAGGGTCCGGTCTCCTCCAGGAGACAGGAGCCCTTGGGGCCAGGGATGGGATTTTGCACAGTGCTATCCATGGTGCCCACCCTAGATCCTGGCAGATGGGGAAGTGGCACTTTATCTACTCAGGACAAATCAGTGATGAAGCGTTTCCTCTATTTCTGTAAGGCAGTGCTCAAAATGCTGCATACAATCATCTCAAATGATGCTTCAAAACAGCCCTAGTCACGTATTACTATCTTATTTTAGAGAGGAGGAAACAGAGGCTCAGGGAGATAAGTTACTTGCCCAAGGCCACAAATTTCTGGGAGGCAGGGCAGGATCGGAACCTTGGCCTGGATTATCCTCAAACCTGATTGGGAGTTTGGGATGGACATGTACACACTACTATATTTAAAACAGATAACCGACAAGGACCTACAGTATAGCACAGGGAACTCTGCTCAGTACTCTGGAATAACCTAAATGGGAAAAGAATTTGAAAAAGAATAGATACAGGTATATGTGTAACTGAGTCACTTTGCTGCACACCTGAAACTAACACAACATTGTTAATCAGCTATACTCCAGTATAAAATAAAAATTAAAACAAAAAAAAACCCCAAACCTGAATGTTTACCTAGTTTACACAACTCCTATAGTAATAGAACTGGGAGGGGTCCCAGTTTGCCTCAGGCAGAAATTGAAAGCTCTTTTTTTTTAAACAATAGTTTTATTGAAAGAGATACACCTAAAGGGAATGAAAACCATATTGCTCTCCAAATCATCTCCATCTTAGTTTTTTATTAAGTGGTGTGTGCTAGGAATTGATTCTTTAAGAATCACAACTTGCTGGGAATTCCCTGGAGGTTCAGTGCTTAGGACTTGGTGCCTTCACTGCCGGGGCCCGGGTTCAACCCCTGGTCAGGACACTAAGATCCCTCAAGCCACGCAGTGAGGCCAAAGGAAAAAAACAAAAAACAAAAAACAAAAAAAAGAATCACCACTTGCTGCAAGCAACTAGAAGTCATTTATTGCAGAGATGAGTGGTTGCCTCTCAGGTGAACTTTATGGCAATGGGAAATGCCAGGTAATCAAAGGCAGTTAGAGGAAAATGTCAGGTTACCTGCTGTCCATGGTAGAAGACAGCGAGGAGGAACATGGCCATCAGCAGCAGTGACGCCTCCTTGGTCCCCAGGAAATCTCTGTTGGAAGAAGAAATGCAAATGGTGGCATATGGTTATTGACAACCGTGGAGGGGCTTCAAGGAGGCCTGTTAGGAAACTGAGGTTCAGACTGGAGTGGGATAAAAAGAGAGAAGCAGTTGTTTTTTGAGCTCCCACTATATGATAGGGGCTTCTCTATAAGGCTTTCATACAGGCTAATTCAGAACTCAGTTGATCCCCAAGGGCATGAGGTCACATAGATCATAGCTGCTGGGTGACTCTAGAATCCAGCATCTGGACAATGAACTTACATTAATAATGACGTCTTCTATTTGCAAAACACTTTTTCTAGATTTCAAAGAGCTCTGATACTTTCTTGTCACAAAAGTCCATGTGAAGACAAACATCCCCTCTTTTTCTTTAGATGTTATCCTATTTAAGAGGCAGGCAAGGTACTTGCTATGTGGCAGCCCCTGTTTTAAGTGCTATAAGAATCACACTTAGGTTTTTATATAAATTCCTATTTCAATTTTGGGCACTGTTGTTACCCTCTTTGATCTCTCTTCTACATGGCTGCTACAATGTTTTTTATCATTAAAGCCAGATCACATTACTCTTGTTTTATAGCTTCCCAACCACAAGCATACATATACTCAGAACTCACTCAGAGGTAACTTAACTCTGATGTGGTTAAGGACACAGTGGGGCCATCATGGATGAGACGCAGTGCTCAGAGAGAGTAGAATGGGCACTAATATGGCTTCACCCAGGCAATCTCCAGCTTTCCCTTTTCTATTCTCACTGGAGACCAGCATGAGTAGCGTGGGGCTTAGGGAAATGGGAGCGTGATCCCAGGTGCCAAGGCCAGCTTCTCACCTAGGTTTATGCTAAAAGACCCTCCCAGCTTACACAGGGCCAGCCCCAGTCCAGCTCTCCAGGTAGAACAGGGACTTAGGAATGGAAATGTGCTTTCTCTTGGGGAGGTATTGTGCACATGGGGACCCAGGGGACCAAGGAACTCTGTGGGCTGAAACAAGATTCAGATTTGTGAATTCCTAGCTCCATCTGCTTTTCCTTGGAGATAAGATGCTAATAAAAGATAAAACTCACTATTATATTTCTTTTCTGTAGCTCCAGTGAAGCATATAGTTATTGAGCATCTACTGTGTACCAGGCACATGCTAGGATACAGAACTGAAGACGGCACATTGTCTTTGCCCTCAAAACGGTTCAGAAAAGGAAAGCACCAAACAGACAATTTCATAACATGATACACTGCCTAGTAAGGGTACACTCTTGTTACCATGGAAATATATGGGAAGAGAAAGTAACCCGGGCTGGATATTCAGGGAAGACACAAGAGCTGAATATTAAAGGTCGATAAGACTTTGGGAGGAAAAGGTGGGATGCATTCTATAGGTATGAGACATATATCTTGCTTAGCTAGCTGGTTAACAAGCCTCTAGTGTAGGGGGATAAGTAAATATCATATATCAAGTGAGGCCACACGCAGACTCAGATCTATTAGAGCTGTCCACCACCAGCGCTGAAGTGAAGAGTGTTGGACTGTGATCCATATATTGCCAATCCAGAATTTTAGGCGCTAGACTCATTCATTCATTCATTCAGTCACAGTCACCATAGTGCTTGTTTTGGGGAATAGGCACATTCCAGTACCACCCTTTCTTTCATGTCAATTAATTCTCTGGCCCCTGAAGTTTGTGGACTCCTGAAAAAATAATAAAAAGTCATGAGTTTTGTAGTCATGTAGACCCAGCTTCCCATTTCAGGTCTGCTGCTGACCAGTGGTTTGACCTTGGACAAGCCACTTAATATCTCTGAGCCTCAGTTCGTGGCCCTGTGAAAGACTCTAAATGCGTTTACCTCCCTAATTGTGAGAATTAATTGACCAAATCTTGGTAACGTGTTTGGCATGGTGTGTGGCCCATGTCTCCCTCTCTTGACTCCCTAAAGCTCCCAGCACATCATCTTGCCCCTGGTGGTGGCATTTTACAAAATCACTCGTTCACATGGCTTAGTTTGAATGGGAGATGTCCTATGTTTAGCTCCTCGTGAATAAACTCCTGCTCTGACTGGCACTTCTGATATCCTTTTCTTTGTGATGCAGAAGACTTTTTAAAGCTCAGCAATTTATCACTTAAAACACACTTTCAAGAGAAAACATAAACACCTCTTGAATCATTTTGAAAGCAGTGGTTGACTAAAAATAGAGAGATGGCTAGATCAAATTCGGGAGAGAAGTAAAGGAAAATTATGCTCATCTTTGAGTCTTCAGGATGTATTTCAGATGGAAAAACATATGACCTGAGTAGAGACTACAAAATATGCACAGTAAGTCAGCCTGGCCAAAGAACATCCAGAAAGAGCTGTGATTTGAATTTAGAAGGGATTTTTTTCTTTTTTCTTTTTTTTTGTAGCTTCTATGACTATTTGAAGAAATTCCAAAGAGAGCCAAATGGCTGAAATCTGTACAATATCTGCTAGATATTGGGTGGCAGAGACATAAAACCCAGGACATTTTGAACTAATTTCTTTGTATTAACAAAATTACTAAGTTAATACTATCCTCTCCCTAGGCTCATAGAAAAGGACATATTAAGTGAAAACACGTATAGAATAATGTGATTCTCAAGGATACCACAATCTTTAGAGATCATCTTACCTGATGTCTTATAAAAATTCATATTTAATTTGAGTGTTAATCATTATAGAAGTATTCATTCTAGTTGTAGTGAATTTGGAAGCTAATACAAATTCACAAATAAAAAAATAAAAATAAAAATTATCCTTCAGCCTACCACCCAGAGAAAGCAATGGTTAATATTTTGGAATCACCTCAGTGTCATTTCCTTTTCCTTTACGCAAAAATATATTTATGTTTACAAATTTAGAACTGTATGGTTCATACTGTTTTGTAACCTACTTTTGCACTTAGTATGTATTATGAAAAGAATTCCGTGTAATTAAATACTTTACAATGTGAATTTAATGGATTCATCCAATTCCATATTATGTGTACCATACGTAATATAATAGTCCTTGCAAGCCTTTTAATTTATTGGTTGAAAACTGAGGCCCAGAGAGAAGAAGACACCTGCTTAAGGTCACACAGCTGATTTGTGTCCCAGCCAGGATGAGAACTCACATCTCAGGCACCAAGTTTGGAGCATTAGCGATTGAGCACCTGAAGTCAAATTTTAATTTAGTTATTAGCTCCCATTTCCCCTCATGAAACCCCAAATAAACCAGCCAGTTTGAATTTATCTTTTATTCTGTTGCCATACTAATGACTGCATTTGCTTAGCGCTGATTTTGTCATACCTCTAATAACACTTTGCATACATTGCCTGCTTTAATTGTCATAGCAACACTTAAAATATTATTACCCCTATTCTAGTAAAGCAGAAACTGAGACTCAGATGTTAAACGATACACTCCAACTCACAGATCTAGTGAATGGTGAAGGCTGGCTATCAATCCAGATCTCAACGATGCTTTTTCTGTAGCTATCATGCCCTCCTACATGCACTTACTTATAAATACTTGCCTCTAAGCTCCTTAAGTGTCTTATTCATCTGTGAATCTGCAGGGCCTACCAAAGCCCACAACAAAGGTATGACACTTAAGTCCGAAAGCAAATTGTGCTTACAGGATGGGGAACACAAGGTTTATGGGTAACGGTGAGCAAAAATCATAGGGTTGTAGATAGATGACACTTAGCTTACTATGAACTAATGGTATAATATGATTCTAAATGAAATAATATTTCCATCAGTCACTCATTCATCTCATATTTCATTCAACAAACATTTAATTGGACACCTGCTGCCAGATACTCCGCTAAGTGCCAAAAATATGAACATGAGTAATGGCCCTTGCCCTCAAAACTCCTATTCTAATGGAAGAGGAAGACATGGCAGTTAAAGATTGGAACAGACAGAGATAAGTGCAAAAAATGATAAAAAATTATGTGCACAGATTAGAAAATGAGGAATGATCAGAGTGGGCTTCCCTGAGCGGGGAGGGCCTTGAGTATGATGGGTTGGCGGGGGAGGTGTGTGCAGAATCTGGTAACCGGCACGTGGTTTCCTGTGGCTAGAATACGGGCTATAAATGGTGACCTGTGGAGCTGCAGGAGATAAGGTTGGAGGAGTCGATGGGACTCCAGGGAGAGCCTGGACGTTCTTGACAAGCAGGTTGAACTTTTTGTTCCTTAGAGGCAATAGGGAAACCCTTAAGGATTTTAAGAAGGATAATGTGTTGACCACATGGCTTTGACGGCTTTGAGGAGGGTGGATTGAGAGTGCAGGCTGGGGGATCAGGTAGGGTACAGCAGTCCAGAGATGGTAGTAGGGATATTTCTAGAACAGCAGTATTTGTGGTATAGAAGGGGTCACGTCTGATAATAATCGTTAGTATTCATCAAGTGCTTATGCTATGCCAGACCTTGTGCTAAGTTTCCATGATCACATTTGATGTCTCATATATTCCTACAACATAGGAACTATTATCATCCCCACTTTACAGATGAGAAAAGCAGGGCTTAGAGAGATCATCACTTTTAATTAATTTGCTCATGATCACACAGCTGGTTGATGGTTGAGATGGCATTTGAATACAGGTGGTTTAGCTCCTAAACTTGTACTCACAAATGTCATGATGTAGTCATTCCTGTAAGGGAATGACTCACAAATGTCATGATGTAGTCATTCCTGTAAGGGATGCTGAGGAGGATGAATCTTTAGGGACACTGATAAGACACTGGGTGCCTCCCCTGTTTTGGGCTCAGTGTCATCCGCGGAGACAGTGGGTTGTCAGGGAGGGGCCTCATGAGACGATAGAGAGTCTGAGTATTTGGGATCATCTCAGTGTGGATGCAGCCAGGTTGCCCTGTGCAAGGTTCTCTGTACTTTCCCAGGCACCTGACCCTCAGGAACAACCAGCAGAAATGCCCTGAACCAATGTGAGCTCCTACAGGGTTGGTTAAATTCCAACAGCATGAGCAGACTGTGACTGCCAAATGGATCCACAGTTTGACTTCTGACCCGTTGACTTATAATGCAGCTGAGAGGGAAGGCTGAACGAACTCTTCCGTTCCTTATTCATTTAATTCTGTTGATAGCAGAGTGTGAGTGAATACGAGACTAACCGATAATTGACCTTGAGTCAGGAAGAAGCTGAGAAAAGCACTTGAATGTCAGCAGCAAGGAATTTGGGATTATGCTTTACTCTTACAGCCCTACTTAACAATTTAACTACCTGTTTTTCCTTAAGACCTCAAAACAGAATTCAGAACTAAACCTTTCTCCTAAAAATGAAGGAGGGGATAGGAATGAACAGACACTGATCACATACTATGTGCCAGGCACATCAGAGCCTCACGCAGTCCCGTACCAGAGTGTAGTTACTCCACTTCACTGATGGGTAAAGTGAGGTCCAGAGTTGGGAAGAGACTTTCCAATGCAACAGAGTCTGGATCTGAAGCCAAAGCCCTGGCTTGTTCCATTAATGCTGTGTTTTCCTCTGAATGAATAGGTTTTAGATGGTTTAATTTTTATTTCTACTACAAACGTGGCCTATTTGGTTCATACATCTCTTGGCCGTCGTTTGTGCTGGCTTCTGCTTGGCCATGGGACATCTATTGGCACTATTTTACCTAATTTGAAACTGTTTTGACTTTCTTTGAACCCTGGGCATATGGTTCTTCCTCTTGATTTAAGAGAGATGTATGCATTATTTACAAACATGGACTTTGGAGCCAGAAAGACCTGAGTTTGAATCTGGATCTGTTACCTACTGGCCATGTGCAACCGGGTAATTGTTGAACCTCTCTGAGCCTGTGCTCCTCAGCTGGTTGCTGTGAGGGTTAAATAGGATATAAAGTGGATGATGCAGATGTGTAACAGACACAAATTAGTATCTAGAATTTATAAAGAACCTTTACAAATCTAGTAAGAAAAAGGCAAACCACCTAATAAAAAACCAGGCAAAAGACGTGACCTGGAAGTTTACCGAAAATGGTCAATAAACAACAACAAAAAAGATGCACAAATTTACTCATGATCAAGGAACTACTATCGAAAATAATGAGATAAAATTCTCACTCAGGAATTTAATAAGAATTACAAGGACTGCTGCCTGTAAGAGAGAAATTGTTCCAATCTTGTTGGAGAGCCATTTGGCAATATTTTAAAACGTGGAAAATGCAGATACCCTATACTCCAGCTAGTGTGCTTTTAGATCTAAACCCCAGGAGACATTTTCAATGATGATCCCTGAAGTGCTGATAACCTTTTAATAGGTCAAAGGATAAACATATTTTGGGGAAAGTGGGGGGTGGGTGGTGGTGGTGGGATGAATTGGGAGATTGGGATTGACATGTATACACTGATGTGTATAAAATGAATGACTAATAAGAACCTGCTGTATAAAAAAATAAAATAAAATAAAATTCAAAAAAAAAGGAATCAGATCTGTAGATATGAAGCTGGATGGATCTAAAAAATACTATATTGCATGGCAACACAAGAATTTTATAAATAATTTCTAATACAGACAAAACTAAATATATATAAAACACACGGATGGGAAGCATATATATTAAGTGCATTAGAAGTTGACTCTTGGGAGGAGGATAAAAGAACAATGCTGGGAAAGGGAACTTCAGCAGTATCTGAAATAACCTTATCCTTTTAAAAATGCAGAAAGAAACATGACTAATTGCTAGCATTGTTTATTTCCAGGGGTTGGTTCATAGATGTTCACATTATTAGCAGCAGGCACATTTTCTGAGGTTTCTTGAACTATCTTAGCTATTTTTTTCATTTGCATTTTCATTTTTTAATTTTTAAAAAAACTTTGGCTGCACCGCGTGGCATGCGGGATCTTAGTTCCCTGACCAGAGATGGTACCTGCACCCCCTACAGTGGAAGGACAGAGTCTTAACCACTGGACCTCCAGGGAAGTCCCTTCTTGAATTAACTTGACCTCATCTTTCTCTCAGCCTGTTGGCCATTTGTTCTGGTCTCAGTGAGACCAACGTGCTTCCCACCCCCAAGGCCAATCAGCAACATGCTCAGCGTCTGGCTCTTTTCATCACTCCTGGCTCCCATGAAGCTCCATAAGGCAGTTGTGGGATCTGGTTTCCCCAAGGGCTGTGGAAATGGCCAAGTGATGTCACCAGCAAGTACATCCAGAGATGAACTGAGACTAATGGGAGAAAGAGGAGGGCAAGAGCCAGTAGATTCCTCTCCCCTCCTCTGTTTGTGACACTTCCCTACCTCATCACCTACCCAGAGATAATTCAATTGGCCAAATGAATGCATCTTCCAAGGCACCAGCTTCGCAATTCATGGGGTCAGCACAACATGGCATTTGCTTGTATTTGCTTCCCATCCTTTTCTTCTTCACGTCTCTTTTCCCTCAGTTTTGCTGCCCTGGGTTTGCATTAGCACTTCATGCTTGCCTCAGGCTCTGTTCTCTAAGGAATCTAGGCTGTTATTTTTTGGTATTTTTCTATATTTCAAAATTAACAAAATGCAAGGAGTATAGTAAATGCTCAATGCACAATGTCTGCTATTACTAATGGTGCTACAGCAAAATTATAATCAGACCCTACAAATCTTAGAGCTATTAAAGTTGAAGGAGTCATCAACTATTAGATCTGGGGAGACCTGAGCTATGGTTTAGTCCAAACTTTAATTCATTAATTAATCTGTAATGAATATACAGGATAAAATGGAAAACTAGGAATTTTGCCTAAACTGGTAATCCAGAGAGTGTACACAACAAGAAATATGTTGATATTCCTTAAGTACCCAAATTTTGATAACTCTACCTCGATCGTTTTCCCAATGGTTCCATTTCCCATTGAAAGTTGAGCACTTTTTGAACACAGTGATGGGCACTTACTCTCCACTGTGATTCAGGTTGTCATAGCGCAGAAAGAGTCCTGCATAGATGGTCTCGGTCAGCAGGGCATAGATGGCAATCATAATCAGCAGCACAGCCAGCTTCAGGACAGAGTTAAGTCGGAGGAAAACCGCACAGGTCACCATGGCCAACACCCCCGTGAAGACAAAGTACTGAAAACAGAGAAGGCGGGTGGTCAGATTCAACAGGAATGTGGGAGGCTCACTCTCCTAGTCATGGATTCCAGTGGGTCTCTTTATACAGATGTTTGCTGAGCATCTCCATTTGGAGGTCTCAGGCCATCCTCAAATGCAACAGTCCCAAGTTGAAATCATCACTTCCTTACCACCGCCCAAACCTCTGTTCCCTATTCTTGGGGGAGCCATTTGCACCATTCCTCAAGCCAGAAAACCTTGGTCTCTCATCTTTGTTGCCTTTCTTTTCCCCCACATTCCACAGCCAGGTCATCCTAAGTCTGTAGATTCTACTTCCTTAATAGGTTGCACATCCAGCCACTTTGCTCCTTCTAACCTGTTTCTGTTTCAGCTCTCATCTACAGTTGGCAACAGTTTTCTGGCAGCTCTGGCAGCTTCTAACTCCCAATCCCTACTGAATACACACTATTACTCTCCATGCAGTATTTCCACAACACAGATCTGATCATGTCACTCCTTAACTTGAAGTCTTTTCATTGCTCTCCATTCCCACAAATTATATTCTCCTTCCTGCATGGCAAAACTCTCAAGACCATCATATATCAGATTTCCTTTCACTTTCCAAATCCCAACATATGTTCCAGCCTCACTATCTATCGGCTCTCCCCCATAGGTCTTTCCCTGCTCTCCCGTGCCTCAGTGTTTTGCATCTCCAGTGCGCTGTTTCTCAAGTTTCATCCATGTGACTAAGCCTTACTTCTCTCACAAGCATTAGCTCAGGTGTCCTCTCCTCTGAGAAGCCTTCATGCGTGTCTCCAGGTACTTCTGGATACGGTCTCATTCCTCTATAGCATCCTTCACAGCCCAGCATAATACCTGCAACTCCGTATTTTTTTGGGGGGGCCACACTGCACGGCATGTGGACCTTGCCCGACCAGGGATCGAACCCGTCCCCTGTGCGGTGGGAGTGCAGAGTCAACCACTGGACCACGGTGGAAGTCCTGCCACTCCTTATTAGAAGTGGCTGCTCAATAGGCCAGTTGGGAACCACTCAAGGGCTATAACATTGGAGTGGCCCCCAAGTGTCAAGCTGCCCAGCTAGATCTCAGCCTTCTGCAGGAAGTGTCTCAACCCATTTCCCTTCTAGAAGTATCCCATGTATCATTCTGGACAGTAGGTTTGGATTCTGAGTATCCAGTAGGAAAAAAGAATAAAACTTGCATTATCAAAGGCCCACTTGGTGGTGGTACTCTGATTTTTATACACGCTGCCTTCTCTTCTAATTTTCAAAGTCACTGGTCAAGATGGGAATCATAATTTCCATTTTACAAGTGAGGAAACTGAGGCTCATACAGCTTAAGCAAATTGTTCAAGTTCTCATAACTAGAAAGTGGCACCTAGGATATCTGGGTACAACCTGTGCATGTAAACGTAACTCTAGTGGGCATACTGGGCTTAATAATTTCTAAAACCCATTCCAGCCTTGTTAGGCATGGTTCTTTCCAACAACTGGTTGTCTTCCCTCTCCTATTACACTAAGAGACAATTTCCGTATGGGCAGAGGCATAAGAATTTCTGGAAATCCCAGAGCAACTACTGAAGGCATGATCGCTGAATTTTTAAGTCAAGCTGACTCACTCAGGTCTACTTTCAACAAACAGTGATCTCAACAAATATGGACAACACCCTGAATAAGTTCCCCACTGAGGGCAAAGGACCAGTGCCTTTATGGCGCGGGGTGGACTCAGAAATGAATAAGGCACTGCCCTGCCCTTAAGGGGCCTAGTGTTTGGGCAGTCCTTTACTTTTGTCTCTTCCTTTCCTAATAAATCCAGTTATGTCCTTGTCTCCAATAGGATGATAAGCTTTCTTCAACTCTCCTTTAAGATCTTCCCTTGGCAAGATTTTTAGGTTAACTCATCTTGATGCCTCTGTGAAGGAAGCTGTGAGTGAAGTGAGCAGGCAATAATAAGTTCATTGCTCAGAGTTTATTTTCTCCATCCAGAGAAACTCCCAAGATCTTCCATTTAAACAAATGGAGGAAAGAGGAATAGATCTGAGGGGTCCTGTTTCGTTGTTACCTGCATCACAACAAATGGTCATGCGTGGCTTTTTCAATGCAAATTATGAATCACTTATTAGGTCAAAAGTCATTGAAATGATTGTGTTCTTGAGCAAAAACTTATGAGGGCACAACAGTGAAATTTAAAAAATGTAACCAGCATTTATTGCATGCATGTCATAATCACGGAATGGTGCTAGGCACTGGGAATTCAAAGAGATGGCCCAGGTCTAAAGGAACTCATGGTCTAAAATGTGAAACAGACAAAAATGCCAATGGTAGCATCCTGTGGAAAATGATCTTTCAGGAATCTGATCCAATGTGATGGGAATACAGAGGCAGAAGGAGTACATTCTGTCTGGAGGAAGCAAGTCTGGAGAAGCCTTTATAGGAGAGCTGAGTTTGAACAGGATCTCAAGGATGGATTGGATTTTACATGACAGAAATGGAACAGGAAGAACATTCTGGGAGGACAGAATGGTGGGAACTGAAAGGTATAAAGGAACAAAGTTATAGGAGAATGAATTCCTTGGGTACATTAGAGAATCATAAAATTGATCATAAGTAGAACTGCTAACGTAGGCAGGCAGGTTTCCAATGTGTT
This sequence comes from Lipotes vexillifer, assembly GCF_000442215.2. Classification (NCBI taxonomy): domain Eukaryota; kingdom Metazoa; phylum Chordata; class Mammalia; order Artiodactyla; family Lipotidae; genus Lipotes; species Lipotes vexillifer. The sequence continues at coordinate 1,311,171 of NW_006773072.1, forward strand.
GCCCTCCTTTCTCTACCAAGACTTCTGAAAGTGTAATAGCTAAATATAGTCACACATTTGCACAATGGTTGAACGGATCTTCCTCTTTTTGTGGCCTCAACCAATCGTGTTAGCGTGCTCTTGCCAATCCATTGAAAGGAATCACCTCACTCACTGCCTTGCATGGTTTAGGCAACTTTCTACTTTAAAGTATAAAGTTGAACCTTCCGATGATGCTGTAAACCACAAGACATCAAAGGAATGAGGCCCCTAGAAAAATACCATTAGGAGTTTCTCATCTGTTTCTTTTGGGCCTTGAATGAATAGTGTGAGTGGGACCAGGAAATGGGAGAACAGAAGTGTTAGGACTTTGTGAAAACCCTTCTCTTTCAGCTGGGTCTGGACCCATCAAGTGCATGCTTCCTATAACTTGGGAGGGTGCGGGATTCAATGCAATTCCCAAGTTTCTGTTAAACAACAAATAGTTTCTGTGTTCTTTTAAGTTACGCCAGGAACTTAGAAGGTCCACAGCTCCTAGAGTGTCCCTTGAATGGACCCTAGGTATAGGGGGTTCATAGGTGTGATAAGGCAGGAATAGGAGGCAAAGCCACATTGCGAAAACTCTTGCATGTTTCACTGAGAAGTGTGTACTTTATTCCACAAGGAGCCATGAATGGGTTTCATGTTTGTAGTGGATTCATTAGCTCAGTGCTTTAGAAATAGGTTGTGGAAGGGAAGAGTACAAGATGGATTGTAATTAAAGGAGAAAAGCTGGGCTTCCCTGGTGGCGCAGTGGTTGGGAGTCCGCCTGCCGATGCAGGGGATGCGGGTTCGTGCCCCGGTCCGGGAAGATCCCACGTGCCGCGGAGCGGCTGGGCCCGTGAGCCATGGCCGCTGAGCCTGCACGTCCGGAGCCTGTGCTCCGCAACGGGAGAGGCCACAGCAGTGAGAGGCCTGCGTACCGCAAAAAAAAAAAAAAAAAAGGAAAAAGATTTAAGGCCACGGTAGGAGATCTGCCCAGTAGACTTAGAGGTCTTTGGCTTAGACCTAAGAGATAAAAGGTGATTTGGAGGTGAGGAAAAGAGAAGAGTCAGAAGTGGTGCTAAGATTCCCAGCTTGGATTAAACTACTAAGAAAAAACAACAGAAAAAGGATGGGGGAAAGGGAACAGGTTCAGGTTTAGGCCCCTCAAGCTTCAGGTACCAAAGGGATGATTCAGTAAGGACTCTTGTGAGCATCTACAAACACGAGGTTGCGGTTCAGAAGGCATTTGGGGTCTCGAGACACACATTGTTCAGCTGAACTCACAGGTGTGGAAGACACCACCCAAGAAGAATATAAAGAATAAAGACAGAAGAGAGACTAAAATTTAGAGACTATCATGTTTGAGGGGCTGTGGAAGAAGAGAAGTAAGGACATCGATTAGGGACTGTTGGGGGCGTGAGGAGGGGAATTTGGGGATGGTAGTGAAAAAACATATAGTCCAAAGAAGAAAAATCCCTACAGACAAAGGTTTTGAGAGGAGCATTTAAACGGTAACAGAGAAAATCTTTTCAAAATAATTTACAACTGGAAAGAAGGACACAGAATTTTATATATACTATAATTACAACAATGCAAAATATGTACACAGATGACACAGCATTCAGATGAATTACTGCTCTCTGTAATGTCCTTTAATCTGATTGTAACACGCCGTATCAAATATATTCAAATGTATTCCCTGTATTCCCAAGGACTCTGTATCCCATTTAGTAATGGGGTTCTCTGCTTCTTCCTAGATCTTTTAAGGATGAAAAATAATAATGCCAGGATTCATATGAGAAATGTTAGATACCGGGCAAAGTTTCCAGCAATCATTTAAGAAAAGGAACAGATAAGCTATGTATTCTGAGGCAAGAAGAGACCCGATATTGACACTTTATTTTTTTTGATCAGAAAAATAAAAAGATTGGATGCTGTAATGGGTATCAGCACTTGGGTGCCCTAGTTAGGAAAAAAAGGTGCCCAAATTAGGAAAAAGATACTATGTATAAATAGACAACTGATGGGAACATAACTGTATAGCACAGGGAACTCCACTTCACGCTCTGTGGTGTCCTAAATGCGAGGGAAATCCAAAAGGGAGGGGATATATGTACATGTATGGCTGATTTATTTTGCTGTGCAGTGGAAGCTAACACAATATTGTAAAGAAACGGTACTCCAACAAAAAGTAATTTAAAAAAAGATAGGGGTAGGGGATTAAGAGGTACAAACTACTATGTATAAACTAAATAAGCTGCAAGGGTATATTGTACAGCACAGAGAATATAGCCAATAGTTTATAATAATGTTAATTGGATTCGATTTTGAATCACTATGTTGTATACCTGAAACTAATATAATACTGTAAATCAACTGCACCTCAATAAGAAAAAGAGGTCACAGGCATTTTGGTAACTAGGTTGAAATGTAGTTAGAAGAAGATGGACTAACATCTTCAATGAAGATGTTATGTGGTTCGAGGTTCTTATATTAGATGAACTCTAGGTAAGATGGGGGATCAACTGGCAGTGAGGATGCCTATGCATCGGGGTAAGTTAGTGGAAGACAGATGCAATGACAATAACTAAGCATTTTATTGGGCATGTGTTCTGTGCAAGATACTCTATGAATGAATTTTTTATGCTTCACCTTATTTAATTCTTAAAATGACCCAAGGACAGGTGATATTCTTATGCCCATTTTACAGAAGACGGACAAAGTATTGTAACACTTCTCTGCTTCTTAATACTCAAGGTTTTCTTCTCTCAGATGATATATTGAGTTGGGAAATCACAAATTAAGAATTTCTTCTAAGTCTGTACGGAAGAAAATTGGAGTCCCATGTCTTGACAAAGTGCTAAGCGGAGCAATAGCCTGTTTCCTTGAAGTGAGCATTTAACAAACTAAACCACGCATTCGGTTTTCTACATTCAGTTGATTGAAGGCAGGGGAAAGGGAATTTTGCGTGTGTGCGGTGCTCTGGTACAATCTTACCCTGCTTTGGCTTGTTCTAGATCCTGGTTTCCATGGTTGACCTCCCCTTTCCTCCCCAATACTAGAGGAAGAATGATGAATGTTCTCTAGCACCTTAGAGTTACTAACTTAGATCTGCTGAAACTGCATTTAAATTCCACAAGCAGATGTGCTGTCTGTGTCTGACTTGGGTTGAGGGTGTACTCTTCTGGTTATTTCCTAGAAGGGATTGCAGCTCCAGTCACTATTTTTACCTCATAATAATGCACAGAAAGACGTAGCTATGTTAATGATGTCCACAAATGATGACTCAGCATAACTATGAGGCAAAACTGAATCAATGAGCAGGCAAATAGCTATTTCTTATGGAAAGACATCACTACCTAATTTTTTTTTAATATAAGAATGATGCTTCTGATGATTGTTATTGGTCAGTTCAACGTAGTCACCTTGGGGGACTATGTGCTTATCCTGACCATGCATCTTTGATGACTGAGCTCAGATCTCTGTAAATTATCTTCAGAGTCCACTTCTGAAAAGCACCAAAAATGCAGTCTCTCTGTATTTGATTTCTAAACAGTGATGTCCAGCCAGATCACTCATCTTGGTGGCTTTCAAAAATTAAATTTGTTCCCAGAGGACAACGACTTGACATTGTTGAACATACCTAGGAAGCATACGCTTTCAGCTAAGAACAATTAGCAAAGAGGACCATGGTGGCATTGTCTGAGTATGTGCATGCTCTCCAAGGCCACTCCCTTGGCCTGGGCGACAAGTGAGGGTCTGGAAGGGTCTGGCTCCCTGAGAATGATCCAACTCATGGTGGTCACCATTTTGTAAATAATTGATAGGAGATTGATATTGCTATGAAACTGTGGCCTGTTCGGATTTTTAGTCACATGGAGTACACATGATTATGTAGATAATCTCATGTTTAGAGCATAAAGTCTTGCGCATTTTTTAAAAAAAATTGCTACATCCCTATCTTCTTCCTTCCTTTTTTAAAAATAAATTTATTTATTTGTTTTATTTACTATTTGGCTGCGTTGGGTCTTCGTTGCTGTGCACAGGCTTTCTCTAGTTGCAGCGAGCGGAGGCTACTCTTCGTTGACGTGCATGGGCTTCTCATTGCAGTGGCTTCTCTTGTTGCAGAGCATGAGCTCTAGGCGCGCGGGCTTCAGTAGTTGTGGCACGAGGGCTCAGTAGTTGTGGCTCGCAGGCTCTAGAGTGCAGGCTCAGTAGATGTGGTGCACGGGCTTAGTTGCTCCGCCGCATGTGGGATCTTCCCAGACCAGGGATCGAACCCGTGTCCCCTACATTGGCAGGCGGATTCATAACCACTGAGCCAGCAGGGAACTCCCCCTATCTTCTTCCTTAAATTCAAATCTCTTCTTGGGCAGGCACTACTCACTCTTAGTTACCAAAGTCTTCAAGAAAGAGAGGAAGAGAAGAAGCTAACATTCAATGAATGTTTTATGTATATTATCTCTATTTGTCACCCAACCAATCTTATAAGATAGGTAGTATTGTTAATAATCCCATTATACAGATGAGGAAACTGAGGCTCAGAGAGGTTAGGTGACTTGCCCAAGGCTACACAGCTAGTAAACGGCAAAAGAAGAGTGCTTGCTCACTCTATGTCACCACACAGCCTCTGTCATTCAAGCCTATTCTGTTTCCCAGGCACAATTAATGTCCTTAAAGCCTTGGAATCTAAGCTTCAGTGAGATTGGAATGGCTTTTTTGGATCATACTGTGTTATTACGGCTTTTGTCACTTTGTGGGGAAAGGCAATTCCAAAAATTAATTATTTGGGAAAAAACAAAATGATCTCCTCTGTGTATGTAGCCATAACCTAAAATTGGCTCAGTGTAGAAGCAAAATGAGCTTATATAAGATCCCTCTGTTCAACTACGAAAAGTTCTGAAATTACAGTGCAGCTATTTGACACTTATCCTTTGTTTGAATTATTTGGTGGGACTGCCACTGTGGAAGCTTGGGAAAATCTAATTTTATCCTGAATACTTGCTGGGGATTTTAGACCACAATGAATACATTTTCCTTCAAAATCACTTAAGGTTCTGATTCCTACCTGAGGAGTTAACCAAAGAAATGAAGGCAAGAGTTTAGGGGAGGACCAATTTGCACAGTCACTTTTGGAATTAAAAGAAATCTGCTTATTTGCTTTATTATCACTGATTCTCTCTTCTCTTTTCATTGTTTCTCTTCCTGCTTTTTTGCTCCTTTTTGTTTTTTCTCCCTTTTATCTTCCTCTTTTAACTCCCTCCCTTTCTTCTCTCATCTTCATCATCATCATCATCATCAAGATGACTGATGTTTAATGAGCATTTATTTTGTACCAGGAACTATAGTAAGTGTATACATATATTCTATCAATCTAAGTCTCATGACAACCCTGTGAGGCAGGCACAGTTGTTATCCCCAGGGTGGAAGTGAGGCTCAAAGAGCTTCAGTAAGTTGCTCAAGACCACAGTTATAAGCATCAGAGCTGCAATTTAAGCCAGAACCTTCTGACTACAGGTTTCTAACAGCCTCTCTGTAATTCTGCTTCCCTCTTGTCTTTCTCTGTCTGTCTTTCTGATTCCTCTTTTGTACTTAACCGGGCCTCTCACTGTTGTGGCCTCTCCCGTTGCGGAGCACAGGCTCCAGACGTGCAGGCTCAGCGGCCATGTCTCACGGGCCCAGCCGCTCCATGGCATGTGAGATCTTCCCAGACCGGGGCACGAACCCATGTCCCCCGCATCGGCAGGCGGACTCTCAACCACTATGCCACCAGGGAAGCCCTGTACTTAACGTTTTAAATGGCTTTATTGAGTTACGATTGACCTACAATGAACTGCATATATCTAACGTACACAATTTGATGAGCTTTAGTATTTGCATAAGTCGGTGAAACCATCACAGTCAAGAAAATGAACATTTGCATGAGTTTCATTGTATCCCTTTATAATTCCTCCCTCCCACATCCCAAGCCAGGAAACCACTGATTTCTTTCTGCTATTACGTATCAATTTGTATTTTCTAGAGTTTTAGATCAGTGGGACCATGAAAATGCATACTTTTGTTTTGCTTATTTGCTTCAGCATAATGATCTTAGGATTCATCCATGTTATTGCACATATATCCATAGATCATTTCTTACTACTGATGAGCGGTAGTTCACTGGATGGATAGTCTACAGTTTGTTTATCCTTTCATCTGTTTATAGACATTTGGGCTGTTTTCAGTTTTTGGCTATTACAAAGAAGGCTGATATGAACATTCTTTTCCAATATAGAAATATAACTTCATATTTTCTAATATAAGATATTTCTCATTATTTCTTTAAACAAGAAGTTTATTAAGCAACAAAACTCTTGACTTGAAGGGAAAACTATGTAGGACTCATTTCTTTTACAGTAATTTATCCCTACTTAAAGACTGATTGCCCTATATGTTTATTTCATTATCTGATTGGATTTATTTTCATTTTTGTAATATACACACACACACCCCCCCCAACAGTTTGATCTTAAAAAGAAAGAAGAAAAGTCTTCATAGACTTTCAGTCTTTTAAGATCTTTTAGAAAGAACTAGAGCAGCATATAATCTAGGGATAATTATTGTATACTACTGCAGTAAGGCTCATCCGATTGCTCTACTTAATGTCCCATGAATTACGATGTTTTTCAGTCTGGCTGGTGGGAAAAGACACTATTCCCAGCCCTGTGTGAGCGCTGGGCACTAATCCTTTCAGATGCTTCTTTCCCAAGTGTTGCTTAGCTTCCTCACATGCAAGCACTGTCGGACCCTCTGCAGATCTCTGAGCTTTTCTCTGTCTCTGCAACTCTCTTCTCTCTAGCCACCTTGCTCCCCCCAGATTCTCGGCTCTCTCTCCTCAAATCCGGGAGTTGCACAGGGTTCCGTGTGTGTTCTTCCAACCTGAGCCAGTCTGAAAACAAGATCTCTTAAAGCAAGATACATGGGACTTTCCTGGCTGTCCAGTGGTTAAGACTCAGCACTTCCACTGCAGGGGTGTGGGTTCAATCCCTGGTCAGGGAACTAAGATCCCACATGCCACGTGGTGTGGCCACAAAATTTAAAAAAAAAAAAAAGAGCAAGATACAGCTCTGGCAATCACAGGGCTCACTTAATTTGCCTCTTGATTTTCAGGAATTGCTGTCCTTCGATACCTGATGCCCAGTGTCTTGAAAACTATTTTTTCACGTATTTATTTATTTTTAAGCTGTTTCAGGTGGCAAGGCAAATCTTGTCTCTGCTACTCCACTGGAAATACATCTTTTTTAAAGGAAAACTATTACATAGACTGTGGGCTCTGTCCTGTGCTGGGCCCTTAAGGTAATGTTGAAAACTATACAATATTGTCTTTTCTCCTTAAAGCAATTTATAAATTTGAAATGTTGGAAAAAATGTTCTAGTTAGATAAATAAATTATAGAAAGGATGGAGTGAGGGTACTAAGATGATGCCTTAAGGATATGTGAGCTGGCAGGAAGTAATCTGAAGGGATTGGGTCTACTTGAAAAAGAGAGGCTTGCAGCTGGCTAGGACCTGAATCCATGGGGGAGACATGGCAGAAAGTGCCAGGATACAAAGACACAGATGATTATACTTCTAGGGAAAATTGGTTCTCAGGGACCCTTAAAAACCATAGCATACTCTGATTGCTCTTTGCAAGTATAGTTGACTAGTCATTCAAATGTGCCAGAGCATAGACTAAAGGGGCTCGATTGTAAAATGAAGATCTGCCCACTGAGCCTCCCGAGAACCGCATCCTGGTGTTTGAGATGATGCGAATGGTTTGTGCGTGTGCCTGTCATTCACTTTACAAACCTACGTCTCTTTGCTCCCCTCTTAGACTACTTCTAAAATCGTAGTTGGGACACGGCTTTCTTCACAGTCGTTTCCTGTATCTTCACTCTTTTTTAGTAATTGACAAGCTCCAGTTCAGAAATAAACTATACTTTACACCATATATGATGACAGCCTCTCGTGTTTATGTCACATCGTAATCAACTGCTTCCGGCCTGAGAATCGTTTCTCACAGGTGAGGTGGAAAGGTCCGGTATACAGATGAGGAAACCAAGGCTCAGAGAGATGAAGTGATTTGCTTGGGGACACACACTTGTGAGTGATGGGAGGTGGTTGTGCAGATTAAGCCTTTTAGAAGGTTTGAATGTTTGATTCCTTCTAGTTTGGTAGACAAATCCTTAGGGAGAGAAGCACGGCCATACATGTCAGGATGGCAAATGGTGGGTCAAACCAGTAGCTGGTGATGGAGAGAGTCCAGATGCCCACATTTTAGGCCAGTGGGATTCCTGCACCTGATGGGATGTTGGGACCTGGCGAACTTTGTCTGTCAATAGGCCAGATAACAAACATTTTTGGCTTAGTGGGCCACACCACCTCTGTTGTAACTACTCAATTCTACCGTTGGATTATTATACAAGCAGCTGTAGACATTGCTAACACATGAGTGTGTCTGTGCCCCAATCAAACTTTATTTACAAAACAGGTGGCAGGTGGAAATTGGCCTGTGGCCATAGTTTGCTGACTCCTGGGCAAGATGATCCTTTGTCTGTGGGAGGAAAATATTAAAACTTGGACTCATTTATTTTATCTCACTTTTCAACATTGCTATTTTATGAGTATGTTTCATAATGTACATGGTATGTTAGTACAGTGGTATAGGTATGTAACTTATAGATAAGTATATATTGATGGTGCAAGCTCTAAGCCTTTTTACTTAGTAAATAAATCACAGCTGACATTTAATCAGCGGGTACTTTGTGGTAGGTGTTACTCTAAACACTTCACATGATTAATTCACTCAAGCCTCACAACAACCCGTCAAGAAGGTATTACTTTCATCCTTATTTTGCGGAGGCACAGAGATGAAGCTATGTGATCCAGAAGCTTACCCACCCCTTTCTTAGGATGGGGAAATCCATGCGTGCTGTGGTCCTGAGTTTGGGAGTTCAAGTTTGGGGCCAAGGGTATATATCAAGTGTTGATTCAGAGGTCCAGATTAGTACTTTACAAGCACCAACTTCATGTCAGACCACACGTTAGAAACTCAACGTTTGCCACCTCATCTAGGTAGGCACTGCGAGAACATGATATTCTTTAATTCCACAATCACTGTGTGAAGAAGGTATTATTTTTCCCACTTTACAGATGAGGAAGCTGAGGTTCAGAGAGAGTATGAACTGATTCAAGATTCTACTGCTACCAAGTAAAGGGGCTCAACTGGGAGTGAAATCCAGCATTTGCCTAACTCTAAATGTCTGATTCTTGGCCAACTTACTGCCTCTTGGGACACTCCTCATGCCCTCCAAACTGAGAAGTTCTCAGGGAGCTGGTGTCCCACAGAGTCTACAAAATCGGAGCCCACTCATGACTTGGTGGGAGAGTCCCAGAGCACATGGTCTGCCCCACACAGCCCTGAAGCCAGAGCCAGTCCCATCCTGCTCAGGATTTCCTTAGGAACAGCCTGGTTCTTCCCTAGGGACGGAGCCTGGATTCATAAGTATGCGCTCAAGAATAAGCCAGATATGGTTTGAATTGCAGTACTAAATCTTAATAACTGAATTAATAAGGGAAGGACAGAAAGGGAGGAAGAATGAAGAGAAATGAGAAAGAATGGAAGCCAGGCATGAGTAGCACTGAGCAAGCTATTTTCTGAGCCTGAGTTTCATTACCTATAACATGGAGATGGTCATAGCATCCTCCACATATCCTGAGGATTTAACGATGTTATGCATATCAAGTAGATGCTCTGTATCTGGGGTCAGAGGTGAGGCTTTCTGTCCTTTTCAGAACATTTCTCAGACCAATTCTGGGGCCAAGGTGAGATAACAGAGAGCCTTTCCTCCACCACACATTGGAGGGGGTCTCAGAAAATAAAAATCTACCCAAGGTCTTCAAGGTATAGGGTTGGCTGGGGCCTACTGGGACGTCCCAACTGTCTTCCCTCCTGACCCAGAACTTATATCCCAATATGTGAAGGTCTGGGTCATGGCTTAACAGAGCCAAAGACTGTCCTTTGCCTGACCCCCTAAACTGACCCCAAGGCCCAGGGCCAGACTAGTAGCTGTGTGGCCAAGAGAGGGTCAGACTTACAATATGATGGTGAGTGTCCTGTTGGGATACCTCCTGAATTTGTGATGCTCTGGGCATTTTCTTTCTTTTTTTTTTTTTTTTTTTTTTGTGGTATGTGGGCCTCTCACTGTTGTGGCCTCTCCCGTTGCGGAGCGCAGGCTCATGGCCTCTCCCATTTGCGGAGCACAGGCTCCGGAAGCCCAGGCCCAGCGGCCATGGCTCACGGGCCCAGCTGCTCCACGGCATGTGGGATCTTCCCGGTCTGGGGCACGAACCCGCGTCCCCTGCATCGGCAGGCGGACTCTCAACCACTGCGCCACCAGGGAAGCCCTGGGCATTTTCTATACCACTTTGATTTATGTTTAGCTGTTGTTTTCTGTGTTTGTGATTTACTAGCTTCCTTCCTTCCTTCCATTTCCTCTTTCTTCCTTCCTTTCCCCCTCCTTCCCTTCTTTCTTCCTTCCATCCTTCCTCTTCCAATGCAGCGAACATTGAGCGATAACTCTGTGCCCTGCCCTATGCTGGAGATAACAGCACATTCTGCTCTAGGGCTTTAAGATGAGTTACAGGAAATGAGAAGGGAAGAGAAGGAAAAGGGAAAG
>NW_006773072.1:1321904-1340824 GCF_000442215.2 Lipotes vexillifer
AAGGGAAGAGAAGGAAAAGTGAAAGAGGAAAGTGGATAGAGGGGAAAGTGAAGAAGAAAGAAAAGGAGGAGGGAGAATAAGGAAGAGAGAAACGGGAAAGAGAGGCAGAGGAGTGAGCAGGAAAGAGGCAGAGGGAAAAGCAGAAGAGACAGGAGAGGCAGAGGAGGGAAGACGGGCCTCTGGAGTGCTAGCATGTCTAAGGCCCTCAGCCAGTCCTGTTCATCTGGAGCTGTGGAGATACCTAAGCCCCAGTCTCGCCAAGGGGAGCTCGTGAATAAATACCTCTGGGTAGGAGCAGATATCTGTAAACACAGCTGAGGAATTGAAAGTCAGGTTCTTCAAGGGTATCGACTTGTCAAAATCACACCACAGCTGCGGATTAAGAAAAAAAAGAACAACAAGAAACAAACAAGAAAAAAAAACACAGGAACAACAAAGTCAGTGTAAGCTGGAGACGGAGTCCTCTGCTACCGCTGTTGGGTTTCGGCAAATGCCTGGAGCAGGCCAGGCCCTAGAGGGGCTTGATTTCAGAATTCAGTGCCAGCTGGGATTTTTCCTTTCATTTTAAAGAAAGTACTGGCTCAGAAAAAACATTTGCAAGCCAGTCACGAAACCTGGGTAAGACTGCTCTGTTGACCCCCTCCCGGAGGGTCACTGGAGTGGGGCTTTGAAGAGAGAGCCAGGTGGCAGGAGAAAAGGTCTGGGGAACACTCACAGCCTGTCTCCACGTCAACAGCTGGGCAGATTCGAGGGATCCAAGGGGGCACGCTTTCCAGAAAGACGCTTAGCGTTGGGGAGGTGGGCATTTCCTAGGCCAGAATTGATGTAGGAGACTCTGTGGCACTCAGAAAAGCATAGCTACCGGTGGCCGAGTGCCCGTGCTGTGCCAGATACTTTGTACAAAAAGGCCTCACAACCACCTTGTGATGTAGCTACTACTTTTATCCCCATTTTACAACTGAAAAATATGAAACTCTGAGCAGCAAAGTAACTTGTCCAGGGTTGCCAAGCTGGTAAGTGGTGGAGCTGAGATTTGAACGCAGGTCTATCTGACTCCAAAGCCTCTGAACTTCCACTCCGCTGTGGTACGGTTGGCCCCGGAGGTAACCCTGACCTAGAGTCATTGGGTTTATTTCCAAATCCTGCACCCCAGAAACATCTGATTCATCAAGACTTGAGATCCTGGCTACGACTTGGCAGTCTGTGATCAATGATCCTAAGTACTTCCATTTTCAATTGCCATAATCTATAAAATGTTCATTAGATGATGACTTTAATTAGATTATGGTTTCCTTTTTCTTTGGGGATTTCCCTCTTTCTTCATCGTACTCCTTTACTACAAGGCCAACCGCAGAGCTTGAGTGACATATACTGTAAGTAATTATTGGGCCAATTTGGACAATGGATTTTAGGCAGTATAAACCTCCAACACAGGGGCTGACAATTGTGGGGTTCACAGTTTGTGTCCCTGAACACTTGGAGACCTTCCCTTAGGCCCAAAGGGCACAATGATGGTTTCAGCCACAAGATGATGCCTCAACTAGCCTCCCTCATTGTTCAAAACCTGGATCAGATAAATCTCTCCTAAAATCTAGATCCCTAAATCATGGACAACACGGACTATTTGGATAGACACAGAAAATGCCTAGAGCGACTATGTTACCATTCTAGAGAGAAAATGAAATCATTAAAGTGTGGATCACCAAATTAAAACAATGATAAATACGGCAGTTGGAGATTCATCCGAGTTCGATGTGTCACATCCAATATGAACTCTTAGAACGTCATAGGTAAGATGCTCAACCTTCCTGAAATGCAGTTTCCTCATCCGTTACATGGGAACAATAATACCTACCTGTGGCGCACAGTAGGTGCTCAATAAATAAATGACAGCTATTTATTTCCATTCCCCCACTCCCACTCCCAGAGATACAATTTGGCATATGAGAACGAGCATGAGTCATGGAGTCAGACAGACCTTGTTAGCAAGTTATTTCATGTCTCTGAGCCTCAGTTTCCTCAGCCATAAAGTGGGGATAATGAGACTTACCTCACGGGGTTTATGTGAGGATTAAACATGAAAAACACATACAGCTCCTCCCTCAGTGCATGGCACATAGCAGGTGGGAACTTAATAAGCAGTAACTCTTATTTACGATTATAATTCACTGGCCACTGAAAGTACAGAAACTTAAGGGCATTTGGAGCTCCTTTAGAGCAAATAACCTCTGCCACTGAGAAAAAGACAATTTTCCACCAGGAAAATGCACAGTTCTGACAGTTTAGCCACATCTTCCTTCTCTAACCCTGAGCTTGGGGCTGGACCAGGCACATGAAGATAACTAGTACCAAGGAAGTCAATGTAAGAAGCTGCAGGTTCCATAAACTCTTAATTCCTGACTACACACTAGATACCAAAGGGCTTGGAATGCTTACGATATTTAGGATGGCGCCCAGGAAATTAATCAAGATGGACGCAAAGATGATGACATTCCTGGCCAAATAGGTCTCGTTAATCCAACAGCAAGTTTTCCGGAGGACCAGGGGCAAACACTTATAATCCTCCGCTGTGGTGATGAGGACCAAAGCCGAGTGCAGCATAATCAGGATGGAAAACTGGATGGCCATTGGCATCACCCTGCAGGGAAACACAGAACGTTGGGTCACGTGGCATTTATCGTGTGATCCCCTCTCGATGAGCAACTCTGGCAATCACATTCATGATCGCCCTTTCCCACTCCTTGTGCCCAGTAATTCCTCTAAGGCTCTGTTTGTTCAAGAAAAGGGCTATTAACAGAAGACTTTTTAAACCAATTAAATCCATCCCTAGAATATTCTATTGAGAAACTTTGCAATGAACATCAAATATCTGGCTTGATCTATTGCTTCTGCCCATTTTTTCCCACTTCTTGTCTCATTCCTCTTTCTCACTAGGCAACTGCTGCCAAGGCGACACACCACTGGAATTCTATCTCAGTACTCTGGCTGTGGGAGAGACCCACACGCACTTTCCCCTTCAAGGTGGGTTTTAGGAAACATTTTCTCTCTGGGCTGCTCTGATGCCAAGAACTGAACTTGGCACCTCTGCACGTTGCTCAGGTTCCTTAGTGATCACCACGATTTGCAAAGACTATACTATGTGCTGTGTGGGACATGGGTATGTAGAGCTCATACTTGCCCAAGGCTTCAACATCGCAACCAACTCTACATCGCAGGCTTCAAAGCTCGGTCCTGTGGTAGCTCCTGCCTATTGGGCACCTCTGTTGGGTGTCAGGTGGTGATCTAAAACCCCATCTCTGGAGGCATCTGCTTCCTCTCCTTATCAGCCAACTTATCACCAGGATTCTTCCTGGGAATTTATCCCTTGTTCTCTATTCGCTGTCCAGCCATTTGTGTCCTTGGCTGGCACCTGTCATTTCTCTACCTCTATTTTAGCCAGCAAACTGCTGCATGTTAAATGGTGCCTTAATGGACACGGTGGGAGATTTTATATCTGTTCCTTCCTCTAAAAAGTGAAGCTCATTCATTTGGCTTTAATGTGTTGACTGGAGCTCAATAAATGTACATTTAGTGAATGAAGTTGAACCCACCTTCTTCTAATGCTACCTCATCTTATCCTCTTGCTTGAATTTTCTTATTTATTATTAATAACACTAGCGTAAGTACTGTATTGAGCTCTGATTATGTGCTAGGCACTATGCTAAGCACTTTATATACAATACCTCATTTCCATTCCTCAGAACAAACCTAAGAGGTCTTTTGATCTCTTTTTTCACGTGAAGATTTAAGGCTCAGAGAGGAGTAACTTCCCAGGGGTTACTGAGTTGGTAAGTGTTAGAGCTAGGATTTAAAGTCCACTCTGCTATTCTAATCATTTTGGTGAGTAATGTATGTCCCATATTTGCAGTAATCTTTTTTGCTTCTGTGGTTTCATTGTGACATTTATTCGTTCAACAAGTTTTCTTCCTAGGTAGGCATCAGGGGTACCGGGACGAGAGACACATCTTGCCCATCTTCTAGGAGATCATAATCTAGAGGGGAATATGGATTTACAAATGATGAACTATTACATATTATGTTATGATATAGAAAAGGTTATAAACAAACATCTTTTAGAAAATAAGAAAGGAAATCAAGGAAGCCTTCACAGAAGAGGTGACATTGGGGTTAGGTCTTGGAGGTTGAAGAGAAGGAGTTTGGGGAGGAAAGACTGGGGAATGTGAACAAAGTAACAGAAGAATGGGAGTGACCAGTGTGTTTAGAGTTTTTCAGTGGAGCCAGGTGGTGAGGCTTTGGGACTGGAGAACAAGTGGTCCAATAAATGCTGTGCGAGAGAGCTCTGCCTGTAGGCAATGAACTGATATTTAAGATGTCTAACCAGGGAAGGACATGATCATATCTGTGAGTGTGAAAGACAACTGTGGTGGGAGGTGGTGGTGGGACTGAAGAGGAGAGAGAGTATTTATGTTTAAATAGTTGAGGCCTGAATTAACGAGGAAGGGACATAGGGTAACAGCACTGATAATTGGGAAGTTCAAGGAACTATGTGGAGGAAATCTTTTTATTTATTTATTTATTTTTGGCCGCGTTGGGTCTTCGTTGCTGCGCAAAGGCTCTCTCAAGTTGTGGTGAGCAGGGGCTACTCTTCATTGCAGCGCACGGGCTTCACATCGCGGTGGCTTCTCTTGTTGCAGAGCACAGGCTCTAGGCGTGCGAGTTTCAGTAGCTGTGGCTTGTGGGCTCTAGAGCGCAGGCTCAGTAGTTGTGGCGCACGGGCTTCGTTTCTCCACGGCATGTGGGAATCTTCCGGGACCAGGGCTCGAACCCATGTCCCCTGCATTGGTAGATGGATTCTTAACCACTGCGCCACCAGGGAAGTCCCTACGGAGGTAATCTTAATCAGTGCTTTATATGTGTGTGTAGGGGGGCTTTTGGGAGAGGTAAGTCATGAGCAACATGAATGTTTTCACCATCTTACCTGGGTTAAGTGCAGGAAGAAAAGCTAGTCTACAGAGGTAAAGGGTGATGCATTTGATTTTGAGCCAGTTGAATTTTGGGTGCTTGTGGATCCTCCAGCTGGAGACATCTAGATGTCTAGGCAGCTAGAGGGATGGTTCTAGCACTCTGGGTTCGGAGCATGTAGGCGGTGGTTGAAAAATCTGAGATTGGAGGAAACTGCCCAAAGAGGGTGTGCAGAGAAAGAAATAAGAGGACCAAAGGTGAAGTTACGGGAGAAGCCAATGCGCCAGAAGAAGAGATGGCATCAAAGGGAATTTAGGAACTGTAGTCAATACACAGGGGAGCAGGAGCGCACGGCATCATGACAGCTGGAGGGTAAGACATTTAAAGGACGGAGTAACCAAGACTGCTAATTTCCTCTGCGTGGTCAAGCATCATGGAGGCTGGAAAGTGACTTCTCCTACAGCCCAGCTATCATTGCTGGAGGGTTTTTTTTATTGTTGTTTTTAATGCTTGCCCAGTTTTGATTTTATGGATCACCTTGATAGGAAATCTCTGCAGGTGTTTTAGATAAGAACAGAAGGTCTGTGTAGCAGTGGGTTCCCAGAGGGCCCTACACAGATGGGTAACTTCCCCCCGCACAAGCTGGAAAAACACTCCCTGACAACACACCATTATTCCTGGGCACCCATGGGAAGCAAATGACAGAGAATGCAGGTGGATTGCTTTGTCAGGCACTCCCAGGAGAGAAGGGGCCAATTCCAAGGCTGATGCGTCTCAATACTGTGAAGCAGCCATTGAGAACACAAATATCTTGTTCCAAAGCGAAGGAAGAAGCAAATGAGGCAAAGGTTGAGTCTGAAAGCCGCCCAGCAGGAGACGCAAACTCTTTCATGGTCACGGCCGCCATCCAGGTAACCTACAGACCTTCACATGGCGCACCGGCCTAGAAGGGTGCACTTGGTTCTCACTGCTGCCTTTTCTCTCGCTCCACCTCTCTGTACCCCATGCGCGAATCCTCAAGCACATGCCCTACATGCTGTGCTACTCCTACCTCTGTATTTTCTCACTCTCTGGGGGGTTGGGGAACATCCTGGTCATCCTTCAAGGCTCGGTCTTTCTTTGGATTCTTCCAAGACACCTGGCATAAGGCTAAGTACATAGAAAGTGCTCAATAAATACTCACTGACTTTTCCTTTTTGTGGGGAGAGAAGACTGTTTCTCTTCTCACCAGCCTTCTTAGGCTGTACTGCCATCTGCACTCCCAGCCCCTCTGCCTGCCCTTCTGCTGCGTCCTTTTCAAGTAGGAAGAAGGGCCAACCCTCCTGCTTGGGGTGCATCTGGAGTGTTCAGTGGACCTGGTTCTCACCGGAGGGCAGTGTCGCTGTTAAAGGTCAGTGTTTATGGGAAGTTCAGATACTTGTCCTCTCTTCCTCCTTGACCTTCCCTGTGGGAAGAGGCTTGGTCACCTCTTCCCTTTGGCCAGGCCACCCCTTCCTTTAAGCAAGGAAGCTCAGGTTGCCCCAGGAAGTGCTGATGGGCAGGAAGTGAAAGGCAGGCAAGAGCAAAGCCCTGTGGATTTGAACTTGTAGCTCTGAGACATAACCAGGAACGCACCTTGGGCAAAAGGTAACACTCTGCTGAGCACCTTAGTTTTTAAAGTTTTTGGTGCATCTTATCTTAGTCTGCAAACCTGGGATTTTTAAGTCCACCTCTTAAAGGAGGCTCTGAGGTTAAAGTAATAAAGCAATGTAATGCTTAGCACATAATAAGAACTCAAGGAAACATTCATTTTCTTTCTCTATTCATGGTGAAAATCAGGAAACTTAAAGGCATCTTAAAGATCTCTGGGAAGAGTATTAACTGCAAGCCACTTTCTAAGCAAGGTACTGGCGCTATGTATAAAATTCCTCTGGAAATCTCTGCAGCAGCTATTCAGCGTTCACTTATTTCTGCACACATAAACGTTATAACCTTGGACTGTAATTTTTATCTAATTATAGAGCTACTAAGGCATCCAGGGATTCTGAATTTGCTTTTGCATTGTTGGTGTACATAAGAGGCAAGGGAACCTTTCATTTCTGAAATCAAATCTGAAAAAGGGCAAGGGATTTGCGAACAGCTCTATCCAAATCATTTCTAGATGTTAAGTTCTAATTTACCCTCTGCAGTGTGTCTTTAAAGCAGGGTCTGGTTTGGTACCATGACTGGAGGTTTGCTGGGGAGGCAGGGATCTGGGGGGGATGAGCGAGTAGCCTATAGCAGCTTGTGGTGCATTTGGAAACAGAAATGCAGACTGAAAGATGACCCTGGACTACCCTCGAGAATCTGCAAAGAGCCTGCGAGTCCAATAGTGCATTTGATCCTCGTAGCAACCCTGAGACGTCAGTATTTGTAGCCTCTTCATTAGGTGACAATATGATGACTCAGGAAGGGAAGGGGAACCAGGATTTATCAAAATAGTTATGGTTCATTTAATTCTTACAGCAACCCTGGGAAGATGGCATTGTTATTCCCATTTTACAGATGAGAAAACTGAGGCTTCAGAGAGGTCAAGTACAGACACATAGCCAGTAAGATGCATAGTAAGTAGATCTATTAAGATCCAGGGCCTCTTTCTTTCCTCTCTATTTGCCCTCTCTTGCTTGCTCCCTCTCTCTTTTTCCCATTCCCTCCTACCTCTTCCCTCCCTCCATCCCTCTGTCATTACCATGCATGCAGACTTAGATACACTGTTCTATAATTACAAAAGGTATTGTCTGGCCTTTCCTCAGTTTCCCCTTCTGGGAGAGGAACAGCTGCACGCATGCGGAAATTAAAGGAAAGCGCCAGGCAAGCACTGTCTTTCTTTGCCAGGGTCCATTAATTTTTGCTTTGGGGGCTGGGAATTAGCTGTGGTCATATGAGCAGAGATTGCCTCGTCTGCTACAAAGTCCATGACAGAAGAAATGCGAGTGAAAGTCACCTACCATCTGTTCAGTCGCAGAGAATCAATCAGAAACAAAGTGAGTTGGAGGGGAAATGAGCTCACAGTGAAGAAAGCTTGGGCTGTGTCTGGGGCCCACAGGCTGCTCAATTCCCACTACATGTGGGCTGTGTGGTCAGAGCTCAGCTTTGACGTTGTCTTCACTATCAGTTTTTTCTCTTCACTGAGCAAGTGAGGTTGGGGTGCTGGCTGGTATTTTAGCTCCTGGCTTCAGCTTGTACCCCACAGTCAGAGGGACTCCATCAAGCCAGCTGCTAGGCGAGGTTCCAGATCTCTTCCCCCGAACCCAGGAATTGGGCATCAAGGTGGCTCATCTTCCTTGGTCACCCCTTCTGGGAAGGGGGCTGGGACCCCTTCTTCTGTCCCTGTGCCAAGTCCAGATCCTCAGGTCCATCTTGGGTTCCTCCTCCTGTCTCATCCCCCGCACCTGGTCAGTCCTGGGAACTGTCAACCCTCCATCCTAAATACCGAGCCAATTCGTCCTCTCTGGTTCACTCCACTGCCACTATCTTGTCCCTATTATTTGTTGCCTGGAGTTTTCCAATTCCCTCCCAGATGGTCTTCCCAGGTCCAGACCTGATCCCCTCCTATCATCATCCAGTGAGACCCTTCTAAACACAAATCCAATCATGTCACTTCTTGGATTAAAAGGCTTCAATGAAGTCTTCTCTGCCAGCCAGTCACAAATCCTCCACAAGGCTTACAAACCCCTCACCTCCAAATCACCCAGTTTCCAGCCCTTCCCACTCCCCTCCTTCTCAGTCCTCTCGCATAACCGGGAGAGTCCTTCAGGACGCGGCTGAGGTGTCAGTGTCACCTCCTCTGGGAAGGCTGCCCTGATCCCTCCACCTCACTGCACTCCTACACAGCCCATGCCACCCTTTCCCCATCCTGAATGGTAGCACTATATTATAGTTGTTCAACTCATTTCTTTCCCCCAGGTAGACTGTGAGCTGTATGATGCCAGGGACTGTGACTGTGTGGCCCCAGTGTCCAGCACAGACAGGCGCATAGCAAGTGCTCACAGGATGTTTGTTGGGAATGTCAACATTCCCTGTGCTCCCGGAGTCCAGAGGGAAGTGTGCACCAGATATGACCACATCCTCACCCTCACTGGCAGGAGTGAAGAGGGGCGTCAAGGAAGTTTCGGTAGATCTGGCAAGACCCTACAAACACCCACAGCTTACCACCCTGAGACCATCCTTTTTCCCAGGACCCTAGTCCACACATGGCTCTTGGGTTGTCAGGAAACCCATTCTCCTGTGGCATTCCCTGGTACCCTGTCCTGATTTATTCATTGCCATAGCATTTACAAATCTACATGCATAGCATATACATATCTACATGCATACCATAGACATATCTACATATGTATCTACATACATAGCATATAAGTAGCTACATTTATAGCATATATATACAACTAGACATATGCATATATTTTAATTATTTCTTTGTCTCCTTCCACTAGATTATAAGGCTCAGAAGGGAAGGTTTTTTTTTGTTGTTCTTGTTGTTTTTGTTTTGTTTTGTCTTTGTCTTGTTTTTTGTATTTTTTGTTCAGTGACATAACCCCAGCATCTAGAACAGATCTGGCTCACAATAGGCAAGGTTTCCCCAGCCCCATTTGGAAGAGGTACCTGGTCCTTCCTTCTCTCTCTCATTTAAAACTTTTTTTAAAAAATTGTAAAATGAACCATAAGTACAGAAAACCACAGAAGTATCACTTAATTAGTTATTTTAAAGTGTCTGCCTTAATAAAGGTCACTCCGGTCATGAAACAGAACTTCGCGGGGCATTCCGAAGGTCCATCCACGTCCCCTGTTCCAGGCATAATCCTCTCTCTCATCCCGTTAACCACTTTCCATTTCTTTATAGTTTTATCATCCTTTTTAGACACCACAGTTTAGTCTTGCCCATTTTTTGCTAAGTTTGATTTGTCTTCTAAGTCTTTGGTTTATCACAGGGTATTGATTATAGTTCCCTGTGCTATATAGTAGGACCTTGTTGTTTATCCTGGATCTTGCTTTTGTATACTCGTTCAATATCTTCTGTCCCCTGTGATTCTTGCAGATTGGGAACTGGATTCCTGGTCACACAGGTTTGGCCCCTTTGATAAGACTACAGACTTGTGTTCTTCCATCAGGGGATACATTTGTCTTTCCTTTTTGTGCTGTGAATTCCTAGATCCATTAATTCATTGAGAGTTGGAAAATGGCGATATTTTAATTCTATAATTTCTTTAAATTGTATTAGCTTGAATAATTTTATGATGTTTCCACTCACCTGATCTTGCAGTTCATGCAGGAAAGACAGAAAAAAAAAAAATTGTTTCTTTCCCTTTTTTCACTAGTTTGCAATACAACAGATCAGTTCCCTATCATCCACCAAAGGTTATCAACCCTTAAAAATGTCATTATAAACTCATAAAGTTTAAAATATTTGCTGGTTTTTGATCGACTGTTTTAACAATGATCCACACTGGGGCTAAAATTATTCCGTCTTTGGACAGTGGAACCTTCTTCGATGCAGTTTCTGAGTCCTTTAGAGGCAACTAAGAAGCATGATGGCTCCTTCGCATTCTAGTAGGACAAGAGGTTCCAGGCCTATCTTGCACATTTCCTGTCCCAGCCGTAGAATCAAACATATCTCCAAAATTAAAAAAACAAAAAAACCAACTGTGATATGTTGCTTCCAGACCACAATATGGCCCCTAGTTATGCTCACATATACTCATACTGCGTTGGAAATTCTTTCTGGGATTTCCCATATTTATATCTCCAATCCAGGACACCATCTTCCTTCTAGTTCTCATGTCTTCTCAAGCTCTTCTTGCTGTGAAAGTTTCTCAGACTTCCTTTGTTTTACTTTATTTTTTAACATCTTTATTGGAGGATAATTGCTTTACAATGGTGTGTTTGTTTCTGCTTTATAACAAAGTGAATCAGTTATACATATACATATATCCCCATATCCCCTCCCTCTTGCGTCTCCCTCCCACCCTCCCTACCCCACCCCTCTAGGTGGTCACAAAGCACTGAGCTGATCTCCCTGTGCTATGCGGCTGCTTCCCACTAGCTACCTATTTTACGTTTGGTAGTGTGTATATGTCCATGCCACTCTCTCGCTTCGTCCCAGCTTAACCTTCCCTCTCCTCGTGTCCTCAAGTCAATTCTCTACGTCTGCGTCTTTATTCCTGTCCTGCCCCTAGGTTCTTCAGAACCATTTTTTTTTTAGATTCCATATATATGTGTTAGCATAGGGTATTTGTTTTTCTCTTTCTGACTTCCTTTGTTTTAAATGACCTTGACCGTTTTGAGGAGTACTGGTCAGATATGTTGTAGAATGTCTTTCAATTGGGATGTGTCTGATGTTTCCTCATGATTAGGTTATGGGTTTTGGGGAGGAAGACCACAGAGCTCATGGCATTCTCATCACAGCTCATCAATATGACATCGCTGTTGACGTGAACCATTATCAGCTGGCTGAGGTGGTGTGTACCTGGTTTCTCCATATACCCCGCCATCCACGCTGTGGAAGTCACCTTCAGCATAGCCATACTTGAGGAGAGGGGCTTAAGTTCCACCTCACTGAGCACAGAGTATCTACATAAATTCCTTGGATTTCTCCCAATGGGAAATTTGTCTGTTCTTCACCTTTTATTTATTCATTCAACCATTTATTTACATCAGTGAACCTATGGATATTTATTTTATATTTTGGGTTATAATCCAAATACTATTTTATTTATTTTCTTGCCCAAGTTGTTCCAGCTCTGCTTCTAGGGAGCTTTCCCTGTGTCCCTTTGACATACTTCCATGTGTGTGTGTGTTTTAATATTTCCTTCTTTTCTGGCCCTAAATGATGTTCCAGGCTCCTCTGGTAATATTTACTAGCCCAGACTTAGAATCAGCCAGCTCTCCAAGGAGCCCTGGTTCCTTATATTGGATATGGATATTAGAAATCAAGATCAGGGTTGTGCTCATTGCTTGTGGTGTTACTACTGAGGCATCATTGCTCCTGGGCGTCCTCTGCTGACAGAGCAAGGACACACATATGTGTATTCTAATCTGTGTCGATAAACATACCTGTGTTTATACAGACAGCCTATATCTAAGTATATCCTCAGCGAGCTAAACAAATTCATACTAATGTCTCCAGCTCTAATCCTTTATCATATGGACCATTCTAGCGTTTTCTCCTTGCTTATCTGTAACCTTTTCCGTCAACAGTGAGAAACTTGACTCCCACAGTCTTCCATCCATTTACTTAACTGTTCAATTATAGCGCACATATACTGTGGTTCAGGCTGTTCACACATAGCTCCATGAGAAACACCTTTATCAGCTAACACACAGTGCTACTGCACAGTTCTTTTTGCGTTTAGTCCTCAAGAGTCCACGCATCTCCAAAGCTACTTAGGAACCACCTTTTCTCCCCACCCCCTTTGGTGGGGTTGTTTCACACTTTTAATACAGTTATGTTCTTTTATCGCAGTCTGATTTCATCATGGGTTTCCCTGAACTTGTAAACAATTTTAAAACATTTGTATACATTAAGGTTTTCATTCTTTGTGCTGTAAAGTTCTATGGGATTTTACAAATGCATGGTCATAGTATCATGACCATTACAGTGTCATCCTGAATAGTTTCACCACCCTAAAAACATCTCCTGGGCTTCGTCTATGCAATGATACTTTTCCTCCTCACTCCCCAAATAATATCCTCCTTCCCTTTGCATGCTCTCTGATTTTAACTGAGCATTTCATATGATTCCATTTTGTTTCCTTTCTTAGCATATCAATTTTATTTGTTTTAAAGTTTTCTTAGTGTTTGCCCTAGAGTTTACAATACGCTTTTGAAATTAATCTAGGTCTACCTTCAAATTATACTGTAGCCCTTCATGCATAACGGGGTACCTGAAAACAAAGCGTCCCCAATTCCTCTCTCACATGCCTTATTGACGCTGCTGTCATTCATTTCACTCATCCATATGTATAACCACTAAATACATCGTTATTATTACTTTAAACAGTTATCTTTTAGATCAATTAAGAATATGAAAAAAACATTTTATTTAACTTCATTATTCCTTCTCTGATACTCTTCCTTTCTCTGCATAGAGCAAGCTTCTGACCTACATCATTTTCCTTCTGTTTGAAGAACTATTTTTTTTTAAACATTTCTTGCAGGAATGGTCATCTGGAAATGCCATTTTTATTTGTCTGATAAAGTCTTCATTTCTCTTTTGCTTTTGAAGCATACAGACTTCTACGTTGGTGGCTCCAGCTCCGTTCTCTTCTTGCTTGCACAGTTCCTGATGAGAAGCACCATGTAATTCTTCCTGTTCCTCTATAGGTAAGTAGTAACCCCCTCCCCCCACGGCCCCGCACTGTGTCTTCCGTTAAGACTTTGTCTTTGGCTTTCTGTAATTTGAATATGACATACTTAAGTGTGTTATTTATTTGTTTGGTTATTTATTTATTGTATTTATCCTGCATAGTGTTCCCTGAGGTTCCTGGTTCTGTGGTTTGGTGTCTGTCGTTAATTTTAGAAAATCTTCAGCCATTATTACTTCAAAGATGTTTTCTGCTCAGCTCTCCTTTTATCTCCTTCTGGTATTCCAATTATGTGTAAGTTACACCTTTTGGAATTGTCCCAGAGTTCTTGAATGCTGTGATTTTTAATTTTTTTTAATTGCATTTTTCTCTTTGCATTTCAATTTGGGAAGTTTCTATTGACCTATGTGCAAACTCACTGATTCTTTCCTTGGCGTTGTTGAATCTACTGATGTGCCCATCGAAGGCATTCGTTATTTCTGTGATGGTGTTTTTGAGTTCTAGCATTTCTTTTTGACTCTTCCTTAGAGTTTCCAACTATTGGGTTGGAATATATTGCCCATCTTTTCTTGCATGGTGTCTACTTTTCCCGTTGGAACACTTGATATGGTAATAATAGTTATTTCAAATTCTCTTTCTGATAATTTCAACAGCTGTGTCATAACTCGAGTCTAGTTCTGATGATTGTTTTGTCTCTTCTTCCCTTTTGACACGACTTGTAATTTGCTGTTGAAACCTGGTTATATTGTATCAGGTAATAGAAACTGAGGTGAATACACCTTTACTGTGAGGATTTATAAATATATCAATCTGGCTAGAGGTTGGGCTGTGCTTGGTGTTTGCAGTACCTGTATGTACCAGTGACTCCAGATTCTTCTTGTTTCCTTGTGTTTGAACCGAACTCCCCTAAATACTGAGAACGAATCTGGGCCTTGCAATTCTTTCAGCCACAGCCTGCAAATAATATACTGGATTGTTGGTGTGGGGAGCAGGTGTGGGGCATGGGGCTTTGTCAATCCTTTAAATCTCCTTTTCGACTTTAAAATATCCTTCCTTTCCACCTTCTATTTCTCTTAAGGCATTATGTGCTATGTTTATGTGCCCTATGTTCCCTGGTATTAAGTTTTCATTTCTGAAATGTATCTTTCTTTTATTTTTATTTCCTTTTTGAACACTCTTCCCAAATCGCTAAGTTTTTTCTAATTCTGATTTAGGCTGTCATTTGATGTCTTAAATCACATTAAGGGTTTCAGTTCTTTTTGAAATAGTAGGTTAATGTTTTGTTATATGTTGTAGGCGTGTCTTTTTGGAGTGCTTTCATTGCCTATCAGGATATTAATCTACTTTTAATTCTCGTTTTTCTTATAATAGCTTATTATGGGATTGTCATCAATACATTTTGTTGCTAATTTTTGTGTAAAATTAACTTGGTTGAACATTTATAAAGAGATGTTGTTTGGGATAGTTTATTTTTTAACTCCACAGAGGCTCCTTTAAGTTGTTTTCACATAGCATTCAAAACATGATGGCTAGATTCCCTTTCCACTTTTACTTGGACCCTCCCTTCTTCATTATAACCCTATTGTGAATAAATTTTTTTTTTTTTTTTTTGCGGTACGCGGGCCTCTCACTGCTGTGGCCTCTCCCATTGCGGAGCACAGGCTCCGGAGGCGCAGGCTCAGCGGCCATGGCTCACGGGCCCAGCTGCACCGCGGCATGTGGGATCTTCCCAGACCGGGGCACGAACCCGTGTTCCCTGCATCTGCAGGTGGACTCTCAACCACTGTGCCACCAGGGAAGCCCTACTGTGAGTAATTTTGATCCTATTCATACAGTTCCTTCCAGGGCCCTATCCTGGGAGGGAGATTTGACTGGTCAGTTTTGGGAGTTCATAGTGTCTGACAATTCTAGCTCTTTGGACCTTAACTGTAGACCTTTGCGCTCACCTGATGTTGGATTGGGCAAACCCCCTCCCACTTTCAACTGCTTTTGCAATTTGGCCCATGGCACTTCCCAGTGAATATCTGTTGGTGATGCTGGGGCTCTTTTCTTCCCAGATTTGACAGATGCCTACTTGTTTCTTTCCAATTCCTCCCACACAGATGTTGA
The DNA here is from genome assembly GCF_000442215.2 of Lipotes vexillifer. Taxonomy (NCBI): domain Eukaryota; kingdom Metazoa; phylum Chordata; class Mammalia; order Artiodactyla; family Lipotidae; genus Lipotes; species Lipotes vexillifer. The sequence continues at coordinate 1,337,297 of NW_006773072.1, forward strand.
TACCACACCAAGTCTTGGGGCTCTTGGGAGATTGCCATTCCCATTTTTAAATGTATGGGTTTACCACATCACCTATTTTTGGTGTAAATATGGTCCTTGAGGTTTTTGGTTTTATGCAGTTGCTCAGATATGTGGGAATTCTGAGAAATTCAGAAATGGATTACTTCTATCACCATCTTCCCCGAATCCCTTTTCCCCTTACACCCCTGCCAATCTGGAAAAGGTCAAGCATTGCCATTCGCTGACTGTTAGTTAACCTGAACATCTTTCCTTCACAGAATCGTGTTACAACCTTCCTCAAAAACCTTCAGGGTCTCCTTCCTGCTCCTAGATTCAATTCTAAATTCCTTACCAGAGCATGTGGACGCTGCCCTCCTGCAGGTTATCTCCCTTTTCAGCCATGGCACCCACCACATCCTTGCACAAATGCTTGACCCTTAAGTCTTCCATTTACTCACCGTGCTACAAACACGAGGTCGTTCACATCTCTGTGCTTTTGCCTGCACTGTTTCCTAAGCTGAGAACACTCTTCCACTCTTTCTCCCTCATCCTACTCAGCTAAAAGCATCACCCCTTGTGCCAACTTTCTTTAAACCACCTAGGTAGAATGAATCACTGATTTTGGCACAAAGCAGTTAAGTAATTAAAAGCACAGACTGTCTCTGTGTTCAAATCCCAGCTCAGTCATTATATAGATGGGGATTAGAATGCTGCCTTACTTATTGGTTATTTTTGAGGCTTTATTGAGACAATCTGTGCAAAGGATTTAGCACTTTCCTGGCATATAATAAATGCTCAGTAACTGGAAGCCATTATTAACGTCTCTCTCTCTCTCCCATTAAATTATATCTTAGAAGATGCAGACTTCCTTTTGCAAAATTATACCATCCTCAAGGGCTAGCAAGTTGCTTTGCCTGTATTAGACATTTAACTAATATTTGTTGATGTTATTTTTAACCACATGAAAGGGGGAAATTCCTGGTTAGTTTAGGGAGAAGGGAATATATCTGAGAAAAGAGGCAAGGGTTACCTTACAGTGCAGGAGAGAGGAAAAAACATGGTCATTGGACTAATCCAGAACTAGATTTAAATGCTGGCTCTGGCACCTATAACCTGTATAATAAAAGTCTGTGTCTAATAGAGTCTTAAGAGTCCAGGCTGTGGAGCTAGACTTCCTGGGTTTGAATCCAGGCTGTAACATTTTTCAGCTGTGAGACCTTGGGCAACTTACTTCATTACTCTGGGCCTCAGTTCTCTCCTCTTTCAAGTGGGGATAATGACAGTACCTACCTCATAGGGTTGCCATGAGAATTAGGTGTGTCACTGTATATAAAGAATTTGGATCAGGGACTGGCCACATATATTTGTTTGTAGTATTGTCAGAGTGCCAATTTTGCTGACCCTGGAAGCTATGATCCTGTATCTATGAACAACAAAGAGGTAATTAACAAAGGGACAAGTTAATGGGGATGGAGGGACTTATACTTACTTTCTGCATTCATGGGTGCAATGTCAAGTAAAAGGGAGGCCTACGTTGGTTTTGGCTGTTGTTTTTATTAAGATTGGGAAAAAGCTCTTGTCTTGGTAGAGTAATGAGATTATTATGCAGCATAAGACAACCAGAACAGACTCTGATACTGTCAAATAGTTTGCTATGAATCCTGGATCCCGTTATTGTAAATTCTGATCCCTTGAAAAGGTCAGCGGCTAAGCTCCAGGTGAGGGCCCATCAGCTCACAAAGACATTTCATCTGATAACTTAGTCCCTTAATATTTACCTTGAAGAAGGAAGCAAACTTTGTATTGCCGTGATAAATAGAAGAACGATAAACGCACAGACCAAGTTTGATTTGAATACTTCGTCCCTCATTTGAGAATACTGTAATGAAAAACAAAAGAGGAGAATGAGTTACTTTGCAGCAGAGTTGGGCACTTGGAAGAGTGAAGTTCTACTAGTGTTTGGAGTTGGGGATGAACATCAAGAAGAGACAAGGCATTTAAATTATATATTTTTAAAATGAAGAGGCACCCATATCTTAATAAAACCTTCACGGAGCATTATCTCCATCCCTCCCACCAAGCTTCCAGTGACAGCCCAGGGGTGAATCCGATTCCCTTCATAGTAAGGGCGGGCGTGAGAGGGACTCTGCATAAACTTATAAACCAGTTCTCCTCGTTCCTCCCAAATAACATCGTTTTAACAAAACAGAAGAGCACACATCCATATACACAGCAAATCAAATTCACATTGACATTCTTCATGCGTAAACGTTAAGTCACTTAAGGATCTTGCTCTTGTGGACACAGGGAAATTTTTGACCAGTGTCTGCCTCTCTTTTCATGGAATCTTAGAACAGAAAACAGCCAAAGAAATCTCCAGCAAGGGCAGCTGTTTGTTTCATTTTGCACAAAAGAAACCCAAACTGATCGACCGATGTGCTTGACTGCCCTTCTGTTGTCTGCTCCCCGGGGAACGGTGCTACCTTTGTTTTGATTATCCAGAGAACTCAGTAATTTCGTTGTCCAGCCTTAGAAGCTTCTGGAAGGTCAGCTTCTGAATGTGTATATACTTGCCTTAGTCCTGCCTAGTTTCCTGAACCATCTTCTAGTCACGGAGGAATAATTCAATTCCTTCAGAAGAAGAAAGGATTCTTAAAGCTGAAAAAGATCTTAAAATTAACCTAAACCAAGTCCTTCTTTTCACTTTAATGCCGGAGAGGTCTAGTAACTTGCCATAGATCACACAGCACAGAGCATTTTTGGGGGTGAGAACAGAAAGCTAAGCACGGCTTTGGAACTATATGATCCCTGATTTGAATTTCACGGTTATTTTATAAAGGAAGCCAATAAACAGAGCTATCCCAGGGTCTCCGGGTCTATGTCCCTAATACCAAGAGAAGGCTTTGGTCAGGTCAGTGAAACAAAATTAGTCCAACTTGTTGATATGGGAGTCATAGTCAATGGTTACATGATTGTTATTCTCTTGCCTACTTCTTGGTGTGGTCTGGGTTTTAGACTGAACTCATGTCATGGCTGTGATCTGGACAGTGGCAATGACAGGTAGCTGGTGAGATCCATGGGGGAAGCACAATGCTGCTCAGAAACTGCACATTCATTGCTGTCATAGAGCAATGCTTTTTTTACTCGCTGGTGTTGAGGCCTCTGCCTGTTTGCTGACAACCTGCTCCATATCTAGAGGGCAACAAGCCCCTGAAAAATCACTGTAGCCATCTTCACTCCTGATAAAGCTACAGAAAATCCATGTTACTGGTAGTTTTCAAAGAGCACTACCTAAGAACAGGGCACCATCAGAGAGACCCACACATACCAGCTTGAAGATAAATGAAGGAGCCACAAAGCAGTTAATTCAAAGAAAGATAAATGTCTGAATTCCTTCTAACAACCGATTGCACAAGATCTAATTATTCTTTGTTGGCTGTCTGCTTTCAAACCAGCTTGGTTATTTAGATTTAATAATGAGATGATTTTTTTTTTTTTTTTTTTTTTTTTTTTTTTTTTGCGGGCCTC
>NW_006773072.1:1340931-1367410 GCF_000442215.2 Lipotes vexillifer
GCGGTACGCGGGCCTCTCACTGCTGTGGCCTCTCCCGTTATGGAGTACAGGCTCCGGACGCGCAGGCTCAGCGGCCATGGCTCACGGGCCCAGCCGCACCGCGGCATGTGGGATCTTCCCGGACCGGGGCATGAACCCGTGTCCCCTGCATCGGCAGGCGGACTCTCAACCACTGCGCCACCAGGGAAGCCCAATAATGAGATTTTAAGAACAATAATAAATTTTCATGTACCGAATCTCTCTCTTGCTCCTTTTCATCATCTTCATCTTTATCATCCTCATCACTTCCATCATCACAGCATCTTGGAGTCATGATGGACCGTTGCCTATCCTTTCCGTAACATCCCTGAGGGCTACTCAAATGCCTGCTGATTATCATCAGATGTGATCTTTTCTGCTTTGTTGGTGGCAGTGGGGTTCTCTTCTCCGAGCTGGGGCAGGGCATCCTAGGGTTTCAAACACCCTCAACTTGAATCCTCCTAGTGCCTAAGAGCTCATTCCTTTGCAAAAGGATTCCTTCCCATTTTGCGCTCATTCTCACTGTGGGAAGGTTTTTTTCCTATCGATCCCAAGCCTGAGTCCTGACTCCTTTCCTGAATGTTTTAACTGATGACTTAAAAAATAATGTCACATAATCATCATTTGTCCAGACTAAAGTTGCATCTGGTTTCACGTTGTTCATTTCCTTCAGAAGTCAAGCTGGTTGGTGACAAAGTATCTGCTGTACCTCCAGATCTTTCACTCTGTCAGTGTTTCACTGTGAGCAAAACCCATTCCTTTTAACCTCACTTTTCTTAACTATCAAACGGGGGAATGAATACAATTCACAGGTTTTGCAGCGCTCTTCCATTTTACTGTATTTTATTATGCTAGAATTTAATAATAAATTCTCTTATTTTCAGGTTTGAACTCCAGTGCCTAGCACAGTCACAGAAAGGAATATTTGTGAAGATGAAACCAATCAAATATAAAATACTGGGTTTCATAATGGAGTGTACTTTGGAAATGTAAGGAGACAGAACTATGGAAAGAACGTTCCTAACTGGCTCAGGATGAGACTGAGTGATGAATCATTTCACTTCCTCTTGACTGATCACTCTGGTTCACAGCTATATCGTTACACGTATTCTCCTTCCTGCCATAGGCAGACTCTTTATCTGGTCTCTGTTCTGTCCTCACTTGGTGCCACATATTCTTTTCTACCTTAGTGGTGAGCATGGACTAATCTAGACCTAGACTACCTGGATGTGAATACCAGCTTCAACACTTACTAGCTATGTACCTTGGACAAATTTACTAGGTTTTCTGTGCCACAGTTGCCTCATCCAGAAAAAGGGGATAATAATAAAAACTATATCGTATGGGCTGCTGGGAGGATGAAATGAGTTAATATATGCAAAGTGCTTAGAGCAATGCTTATAGCACATGGTAACCTTACATAAGTGTTTACTATAATCAATTAATTTTACATATTTTATTGCTATACTTGTTACCTTTTTGAAGCCTGCTTTTCAACCACAGTGTTGCTTTCTAGAATGCTGTCTTCTATTTCTCTGTACAAAATTATACCTTGTACTCAGTAGGGTCCCCCAAAGTGTTGCTGAGTGATTGGTCCATCAAGTTAGAGAAGACTCTTCAAAGGGGAATTATAATCTCTATGCAGTCTTTTGTTTTAGGAAAAGACTTTGCCCTTTATTCCTTCCCTTTCTTCCTAAAAGATCCTCCATCAATGGGTGGAATTCTCCCTTCTCCAGGGACCTTTAGGAAAGCTGTCCTTGGAAATGACCACTGGGCCCTTATAGTTCATTGAGTCCTTGGTCTGTAAGAGGACTTGGCAACTGTGTATGTTACAAATGACGAACTTGAGAATCAGATAGGGGAAAGAGCTGGTCAAAGTCAATTAGGTGGTTGGTGGCAAAGTTCAGACGATAAGCCACATCTCCTGGCTCCTAGATCAGTGTCTTTGGGCAGGAAATGCCTGAAGACAGTAACTGAGCCAACTATAAATGGGATTAATACCAATTAAAAAGACCGTGCCACTTGGAACAAATTACAAATGCTTCCTTTGAGAGCTTAGATTAGAATTTTGATTATAGTCAGCCCTCTGTATCCAGGGGTTCCACATCAGATTCAACCAACCACAAATCAAAAATATTCGTGAAAAAAAACTCCAGAAAGTTCCCCAAATCAAAACTTGAACTTTCCACTCACCGGCAACTATCTGCAGAGTACTTACACTGCATTTGCAACTACTAACATAGCATTTATATTGTACTAGGTATTACAAGTAAATTAGAGATTATTTGAAGTATAGGAGAGGATGTGTGTAGATTATATGCAAATACTATGTCATTGTATATAAGGGATTTGAGTGTCTGTGGATTTTGGTATCTACGGGGGCGCGGGTCCTGGAATCAAGGCCCTGCTGGTACAGAAGAACAACTGTATTATTACTTTTCAATCTGTAAGGCTTTGGTTGATTCAGGAAATGGTCAAAATCTAGTGTAACAAATTGAGTAATAATGAGTAATATCTAGTGCAAGGTAAGCAATAGGCTACATGCTTTATGTGGATGATCTCATTTAATTATCATAACAGCACTTTAAAGAAGATCCCATTTATCATATCGCCATTTTGCAGGTAATGAATCTGAATATTAGAATAACTGAGTAACTCAAGTAGGACCTCACAGATTGTAAGGATGGAATCCAGAGAGTGCAAGGCCTCACTGGCTGCACTAACTGCTGCAACTTTGCTATTTTCAAGGTAAAATCATCTTCACAAGGTGCATGATCATGTGTCTTGTTATATTTCAGTGATGTGGTTTACAATACAAAGAAAGAAAATGGGTTAAAAATTTGAGTCTATGTAAATCTTCATTAGAATGAAGGTGAAACATGATCTGGGCAAAGGATGGACCTCATAAACAGCCCATGAATTAGTTTAATAAATTGGCACTGCTGCATTTTCATGACTAATGAATGGCTCCTCAGCACAAAGCAATGCAATGTAAAGCACCCTTTTCTTAAGGCCTAGAGGAGTGAACAAATAACAGGGAAGAAAATAAAAGATACAGTGGATTTTATTAAATGCAACAGAATAAGAGGGCCACCGTCTTCAAATAACTGAAAAATTGTTTTCAAAATGAATATTCCTACTTGATTTGATCAGGTTGAGACTTGGGTTCCCTGCTAAGGAAGGGGAATAGGAAGGACTTGTGCTGCATTTTGTTCATGTCTGTGGATGTCGGCCCTGCACGCTCTTGAAAGGCATATTCATAAATGAACTCAGAGCCTGGAGGATCTGTGGGTTCCTAGATCTGTCAAAAGGAAGCCTGGAACCCCAAGTGTGATCACACAAGGTAAAGACCATTCTAGATTGTTCATCCCCAGAGGTGTGACCAGGGAAGCTAGCTTGCAGAGGTGATGAACAGGGCTTCTAATTTGCTATGTTTCTTTGCCTGAGACATGCCCGGAAAATCTTCCTAGGTGGGTTGGAGGGAAATCACCCCGCTCTGCTAGATCCTCTTTTTCGACTATGAGCTAAAAGGTACTGACTAAATTCTTACATCCCTACCAGATGCAGAGGACGCTTCTAACCATAGCAATAATCTAGTTAATTGTCCAAACTACAATGATTCTGGTCTTTGTTTCAAGTGTGTATGTGGATTGAAAAATTTTATAGGTGGAATGGATTTTATTTGTCACCTTGGTCCAGCTCTTAGTAATGCTGATTTCACTCAGTAAAACCTCTCAGAAATGAGCCATTAACTCCTGCCTGAGTGTGATGGGGGTAATCAGCCCCTCACTTGAGAGCCCATTCCACCTTTGCATAAATCTAATTTGAAAAATGATAATTTTCTAGCACACCTCTCATTAATATAAATTAATATGTTTGTTAAAGAAGAGTCTCAACTGGGACAATCTGCTCATTTTGCATGAGTGAATGAAGAAATGTAACGTCTGTTCTGTTGAATTCATGCATTATGGAGGATGGTACTGGCTAGAGCTCCCTTAAATGAGACCATTTGGGTGAAAAGCAATAGCAATAAAAAAGCTAGGAACTAATTTTCAATAATTGCATATTTTGAAATAGAATATATTCCCTATCCTGGTGTCTAGCGTCTAACCAAATCATTTTCAAGAACAATTCTACGAGTGACAGGTGTATCTGAGGAATGTCTCACTGGTATACGTCTTCCCAAGTAACTTGACCTTTGAACAAAGTAGATTTCCTCATATTTAGTAAACTCACAAGGTCATGCTAGCATGTATTTAAGATGGACAGCTTCCGAAGAATTAAGCTGGAAGGATGCCATCCCAGAGATGACAGAAGACTCAATGATAATATGTTACATAAATATTTTTGATAATGACAATATATGGTCTTCCTTGGTAGGGGGATGGATTGTCATAGGAGAATTCCCAAGCAGAACTTCATAAAGTTTCCAACCCACCATTCTCCCAGCTCACCCTCCTCCAAATCTCCCATCCTTGGGAGAAAAGACTCTTCCTTTCTTGACTGGCCCAGTCCCCCAACAGTGAGAGTGATAACTCTCCCTTTATTCCTTGCCTAGAAGCCCCTGGTTACAGGTGATGGTGATATCCACACATGAAACACTAGGATTACTTTAAGGACTGAGCTGATGACCTTTAGGTTGAAATCATCATAATTCTATCATCCTACACTACATTATTATAGGTGAAATTGGTACTCCTGACTCTGAAAATGCTGGCTTTGTGGGACTGGAGCTAGCTAATTGGTCTGATAAAAAAAGATACAAGTGAAATGGGCCTTGATATCATTTGACTACCTAGAGCGTGTAGAAATAGCAGGAATTTTACAAGGTAATATCAGGAATGTAAAGGAGTCTCACTTAGCTACTGTGTGAATAGGGATGGATTTTTGTTGCCCCCTAAGCCTCTTTGAAATCTGTCCTTCTTACCTGAAGGAGGTGGCCTAAATATTCTTATTATTCTGAGCCTTATTAGAGAAGTAAAACCCAAGAGTAACCTGAGCCTACAACAGAATAATTCCTTCAAAAGAATTTTTTAAAAATAGGATCATGAAAATGATCAGGAAGTGTCTAACTCAGGTAAATGAGAGAGAACACCAAGGACCACTTGGTTCGGTGTTCCACGTTCCTCTCCTCTGCATCTAAGTAAGAAATGGTGTGTTTCCACCGATTCTGAACGTCTCCGAAAACAGACAAAAGCATTTTCCTCATTACCTAATTCCAGAATCCAACATCTTAATCCATCAGATTACTCATTCATTTGCCTAGCCTTCTTTGCTTTGCTGAAATTCCTCCTTAATTATTTTAGTCTACTCACTGTAACTCCAATAGGAGTTTATGGGAGGAAGAAACATTTCAAAGTCTGTGATATATTTTTCCTGAAATCTCTTAAGCCTCCACTTAGCTTTGATTTTCTTTATTAAAGGTAGAGAAAACTGAGTGAAATTCTGAACAGAGCTAAGAACCACTTGTACTCAGCCAAAGGATTATCTCAAGGTTTCCTTGTGTGACAAATCCTTGTTTTTATGTGGTTACTGATGGAACAAAAGTAATATTAAATGAATGTTTTGAAAATTTTCAGCACCGAACTTGGTTCATAGCAAGCACTATCGATGGCCTGTAGGTGTGTACGTGCTTAGGACACACCTTTAGGTACTTATATAAATCTGTGTTTATGAAAGTCGCGACCCTGGTACCCTGGGATACAAACACGTTAACACTGCTCTCCCCCCGACACTTTTTAACAAAGTAGTTTCTCTAAAGAAGCTCTAGAAGTGTAAGATTTATTTTAAGTGAGGGTGTAGCCTCACCCAGAATTGGATTGGCACGGAATTCATTAGGAGGAAAGGGAAAACGATAACTAGTGCATTTATTCAAACACCTATTATATGAGTATTCTGTCATCTAATTTTCAGAACAATCCAATGAGGGGCAGGTAGTATGATCACTGTCATCTCACTGAGATCAAACACCCTGTCCTGAAACACCCAGCCAGTATCTAGCAGGAATTGGGTTCAAGTCATGTCTACTCAGTAATCAAGTATATGTTCTTCCCTCTGTCTTTTAGCAAAGACCAAACACTTGTGAAATAAATGAAGCTTTTTCATGTGTGCCGGGGTGTCCATCTGAGTGATGGAAAGCTACCAACTTGTCAGTATCCAATAATGATCGGTAAATTAATCCATTGCACCCACATCTATTTCCAAAGTGGGATTTGAACCAAGGTCTCTTTGACCCCCGAGCCTGACCTCCTGGGAGCATTGGGAGGCTTATGGAGACATTCCTTCTAGGCCTGTCTGAGGCCATGTTGGCCTTGAGTATGGACTCGGTAACTTCTGATGTGACCTGGTCTCTGAAGGCATGAAGCAAGTGTCTAGCCCAAGTCCTGATGTGCCGCCAAGGACAGAGAAAGGTGGCTGACAACTCAGGACAACGGAACCCCAGAAGGGTTTTCTCAAAATGTAGGTCCCCTTGCAAAATCAGAATCTTGGGGGCAGAGTGATGGGCAGGCACCTGCATTTTAAACAAGAGCCCCAGGTGATCCTCAAGTTTGAAAACTATTATCCTAGGACAAAGAGGCTTTTTATTGCTAAATCTGTTAATATTGACAAAGGAGGCCTGATTTCTCAAAGAAAAAAAATTCAGGATTTAAGAGAAAGATATCAGCACTGAAAGAAGGAAATCTAATCATCATTGATATGGTTTGATTTTAACACTTATCCCACTAGAATACCCACATCAAAGCATAAATTTTTAATCAATTCTGAAGCACTTATTAAACATCTTAATCTTCAGTCAAGATGAGGAAGTTGCCTCATTCTGAGATGGTCACGCTGTTTTTGTAACACTAAGCTGAGTGAGGTCACTCCAAATAAGTGTTTTCATGTTATTAAGCTCTCTTAAGGCACTGAAAGTTTTGGGTTGGTTTCTCTGGCCTGGAAACATTAATAGATAATTATAACTAATTCCCTTCCCCATACTAAGCTTCATTCAGAGTCTTGTCCTAGAAGAGAAATACGGGCCAGAGCCTGAGAAATATCACCTTCTTGTTAAGTGTTCTGGGCTTAAGTTCTTCACTATATAAAGAATACACACAAATCAATAAGACAGAGGTGAGTAGCACAATAAAAGATGACAATTAAGACAAAAGTTTAAGTTACACAATTAAGATAAATGGACAGATTGCACAATTAAGACAAGTGTGCAAATCACAAAAGAATATAAAGACCAAAACATAAAAAACATACAGAAAGACATTCAACCTCAATAATAATTTTTTTTAAATGGCAGGAAGATGCTGCTTGTATCTTATCAAGTTGGCAAGTTTTAAAAAGTACAGGCATAATTTTTGAGCATGATTTCAGAATGCACATCAAGTATTTTAAAATGTGCATTCTCACACCCACTCTTACGATTTTATCCTAAGAAAATAATTAAACATGGATGTATGATTTAACTATGACAATGGTCATTGCAATGCAATTTATAATTTATAATAGTGAAAAACTGAGAGAAAAAAAGAGCCCCAAATGGTTAAAACATGCACTGGATTAGTATGCAGTTACAAAAATTATTTTGTAACTAAACATTTAACAATGTGGGGAAAAGCCCAAGCAAAAATGCTTAACACTATGTTACAAGGCACGATGTACAAAATGGTCCTGTTTTAATAGAAAAATTCCATAGATAAGTATAAAGAATCATACTCATGAAAGACTCATGACAGATGCCAAAATGTTAACAATGGTTATCCAGGGTTGTAAGATTACAAGAGATGTCATTTTCTTCTTGCCTTATATGCTTGGTATAAGCTTTCGCTAGTGAAAATGAATTAATTTTTTTTAGGAAGAAAAAGAATTATATATAATAAAAGAAAAAATTCCAATGTGATTGATAGTATTTGACAAACAGGTCATGTTTCCTACATCTCTTTACCATAGTTCTAATCTTTGTTTGCCCCTGAGATCTGTCAGCTCCCTTAGGAAATTTTAGCTGGAAACTGAAGAAGGGCGGAGGATTCTTCTGTGAAATCTGGCAGGAACTGGAGGGGACCTTTGAGGATGGGATTAGGGCCCCTCCCCCAACCTGGGGTCTTCCCAGAGACCTCATGGGGCTGCAGGGAAGTGAAGATGTTGAGAACCACTAATTCTAACCTGGCCAAGGTCTAAGCCTTGGGTCACATGACTTGTCACCCACGTGATTTTTGAGTGAACGGAGGTGCTATTTATAATAACACTGAGAAAATGGATGTAAACCAGGCAAACTAGCACATGTGTTCATCATGACCCTAGGGAATTCACAACCTCACAGCACTGACTGCTGAAAGCTATTAGGAGCTGTCCAACTATCTCAGTTCACAGATGCGAAAACCCTGGAACACAGAAGGAAAATGTGCTGCTCAAACTTGGGTAAGACAAATGAGTCATGAGCACACTTTCCTGAAGCTTAACTCTAAGGATTCCTCTGTGTGTATGTGTGTGAACCACCATGAAATGACACGGCAGGGAGTAAGCAGAACCTGACAATCGTCTCTCCTGAAACTCCACTGCCAAGAGTCAGATCAAAATGTTCATTGCAGCTCTATTTACAATAGCCAGGACATGGAAGCAACCTAAGTGTCCATCGACAGATGAATGGATAAAGAAGATGTGGCACATATATGCAATGGAATGTTACTCAGCCATAAAAAGAAACAAAATTGAGTTATTTGTAGTGAGGTGGATGGACCTAGAGTCTGTCATACAGAGTGAAGTAAGTCAGAAAGAGAAAAACAAATACCATATGCTAACACATATATATGGAATCTAAGGGAAAAAAAAGGTCATGAAGAACCTAGGGGTAAGACGGGAATAAAGACACAGACCTACTAGAGCATGGACTTAAGGATATGGGGAGGGGGAAGGGTAAGCTGTGACAAAGCGAGAGAGTGGCATGGACACATATACTCTACCAAACGTAAGGTAGATAGCTAGTGGGAAGCAGCTGCATAGCACAGAGAGATCAGCTCGGTGGTTTGTGACCACCTAGAGGGGTTGGATAGGGAGGGTGGGAGGGAGGGAGACGCAAGAGGGAAGAGATATGGGAACATATGTATATGTATAACTGATTCACTTTGTTATAAAGCAGAAACTAACACACTACTGTAAAGCAATTATACTCCAATAAAGATGTTAAAACAAACAAACATACAAACAAACAAACAAAAACCAACCCATGCCTTTGGTTCTTAGAATTCACAAAAAATATCCTGAGACCAGCTGCGAGGTAATCTCCTCAAAGATTCTCCGAAACCTGAGTCTTCATTCATTCAACAAGTATTTATGCAACACCAGGAGACATATAAAAGTCCCATTTCTCATAACACTTGCTAGATATGCTAATTTTTATAAACTAATGTAACCAGGAAGTGTCTGGATGACATTTCAAAAGAGTTTTTTGTGTTCTCTCATTCACAAATAAAGGTGGAGTGGAGAACAGTTTCCCTTGTTCATATATTTGTATATTGTTCAAACAGAATTTCTTTTCTGTTTGAAAAGAAATTTTCAAAAATTTCTTCCCTACAGAATTTCCAAGGTAAAATCATTCTTTCCATTTCCATTTTTCCTTTCAGAAAACATACTTTTATGCTCCAAACTTGCTCCCAAGAAGCAGGTAGGGCAGTGGGACTGGAGTCATAAATACTGTAAATATTTCAGCAAATCTAAGATGCACAATTTTTACCCCACCTTTTAACATCTCTGAAATCAGAAAGTATCTTAACTATCAAAGGAGTCTTGAAACAAGAGTACTTCCACGGAGGTTTGTGATTGCTTCTGCTGGTCACCAGGGGGCAATACGAATCCAGAACCATTTTCAATTCTCTGCCTGACTTTTTTTTTTTTTTTTAAGATCACATTCAGTGTGTGAACTCAGGGATTTCATTTTGGATTCAACTTCTTGGAGAGTTCTTTTTTTTTTTTTTTTTTTAATCTAACCAATACCCAGATAGAGGCATGTGAATTTCCTCACTGACTCTGTCTGCTGGGTGGGTTTTTTTTCTGTTCATTTTTACCTTGAGGGTGTAAGCACAGCTCATTGGGTGGTTTTTCTTAGTGCTGCATAGAAAAATCAAGCACCTCACAGTTGATGGTACCTTAGAGTCAATGAAATAGGCATCCAGATTCTGAGAGCTATGACCTCTCCTTAACCTCTAGGAGGCTCAGTTTTCTCTTCTGGAAGCAAGATAGCACTGTTTCCCCGAGGATGCAGTAGACCAATATACAGAAACACCAGGCACAGAGTAGATTCACACTGATGCTGTTCTCTAACTCTGGAGTCGTATGGATTTGAAGACCCTGTTATTTTGGTAAGGTTTCTAGGACCCTTTCTTACTTGATCTCTCTCCCAAACCCCTGTCCTGTGCCTTCCACCTCATCCAAAGTTCAAGGAGAAGATGATGAACCTAGCATAGGATTGTCTTCTTTGGACAAGAGCCTGGGAGAGCAAGTCCCCAGGGCTCCTGCGAGGGGCAGTGTCGTGAACAGACAAGGGCACTGGCTTTGGGGTCACAGTGGGCTCAGATCACAGCCCTTCTACTGACAGTTCGAGTTTGGGCAGGCTACCTAATCGTTTCTCCATGTCTCCATTGCAGCAAATATAAAATGAGGCTCCTAATAACATCTACTTCATACTGTCACTGTTAGTCAATATGTGCAAACAGCTTAGAATAGTGCCTGGTATTTGGTAAATATCCTCTGCTCAGCAGTAATGCAGCCCCTGGAAAGGGTCTCAGAGCAAGAGTCACGAGGGCCGTCTCTGTGACACGAGGGCAGTGAACATTAGCTGATGTGCCCACTTGCCTTCACTCCCGTAACCTACACGATGCAGAGCACACGCTAGGTGATGCAAAGCTGGACTAGTGGCCACATCCTTGCATGTCCATCCAGGATGCTGCCCTCTGCTTCTCCTAGAAGCTGGTCACAGAAATCAACCTCAGATACACTGTGCCTCCCCTAGATCCATCCCCCCTCCAACACCAGGTGCCTGCAGGTGCGGGCCAGACACTACTGAATAAAACACATTAGAAATTATCTCTAGTCTGCAAGGGTCAGGTCATTAGTGAAGCAAGTACCTCCTTAGCAAGAATGAATAAAAAGGGTTTTGTATAGCTCTGGACACAGGTATTTACACAGGCTCATTGAGAAGATTCTTTGCAAGACCGCCCTGCTCTTCCTAGCTCCTTCTATGTAGCAAACAGGAAAGAAAATGCATTTAATTTGGATGGTAAGCCCTTAGTTATATTACTAACAAGAAAAGTCCACCTGCTATTTGAGGGGGACTGTTGAACAGGCAAAATGTTTCTTTTCCTTCTGTTTTGTTAGTACGTAGACATGATACATTTCAAATTGTCAATCACAGGTGAAGATAATACTTTGGAGTTTGCAACCTTCAGGGAGTTTATCAAAGAGATTCGCTGGGAATAATGCATGTGCACAGAAGTGTGAATTCTCCAAGCCTAGGAAAGTAGAATCTCCCAGGCAGCTGAGCAGACTCACAAAAAATTGTTTGCTGGAGCTTTGCACAATATAGAATCAAACTCCTGAAATTTGCTTGCAAATTTCCTGCTGTTCTTGCCGGAAGCTCCTGCAGATGCCAAGCACCTCCTGTGCTCAGTCAAAGAAGGTCTGTCAGCCTCCATCAGTGCAAAAGAGCAGCCCAGTTAAGCAGGGACAGCACCACCTCCCCACTACATACACGCTGCAGTTTGGAGCTGGGCTGGGAGAAGGGGCATGGAAAAAAGTCATCAGCAGTATGGTAACGCGGGCTACTTTTGAACAGTTGATCTGATCAACGCATTGCCTGGAGTCTTTCGTCATAACCTAAGAGGGAGGCACGTCCATCATCCTTATTGTACAGAGAGGACTTCTTGCTCACACAATCCTTCACTTACTGACGGTCACCTAGCAAGGAAGTGGCAGAGGTGGAATTCGAACCCAACTCTGAATCCACAACCCACCTACTGTGCCTTACATTAGGGGGTCTGAGCAGTGGACAACTGGAAAAATGGGAAAACAGGTGTCTCCAATCTAAGAAAGACAGTGTTTATCATTAATGCTTGCATTAGGTTATCAGGTGCCCTCATATATTATGTTACAAGTGTGGCAGATTCACCTACAATCAAAGGCAAGTGGGTGCTAATGACATTTGGGTTAATAATCTCAGAGTGGAAGGAACTCCTTTGTTCTTTCCGTCATCTTTTCCTTAAAAAGCAAAGCTGAGGCTCTCTTTATCTAACCAGCATCTCCTTACATGGCCTTCAGTCTACTCATGATTTTCAAAGAGAAAAAGAAAAGACAGTACCAAACCAACCAAACAACAAACACACCAACCAAAACCACAGCCCCTGGGCTCTCTCTAGTCCCATGAACATTTACGACAATTTATTCCAGAGAAAGAGCCACTATGGAGACCCAGGTCTACCTTGTGCTCCAGGCTGGAGTCTTTAAACATCAGTGAGAATGGCTTGATATGCTCTCTTCTCAATTTATCGCCACTCCGCAAGTCGATGGTATGTTCTATTCTCTTGTTAATTTCCTCAGGCCCAGACTGGACATGCAAAGCTTGTGCAAGATGGTTTGGAAGTAGATTTATTGAATTTCTTGTTAGGGCAGCCAGAGTCTAGGGGGAAAGCACATGCAAACACAATAAACCTGCTAGTCCCCTTTGGATTGAAAAGAAATGCAATGTGTTCAGATTAGGTTGCATTGCAAACAGTAATAGCATTCCATGCAGTTGTATTCAGTGAAACCTACAGAAGTCGATAAGTTAGCATTTGGTTCAGAGAAACACAACCTGGCAAAAATAGCACATCAAGAGGGATATTTCTCTTTCCTCTGAGTAGGTGCACTGAATTCCCTTGGTTCAGGTATTTGGAGAGTTGTCGGCTTGGAAGAAGTGTTAAGACCCTTTCTCTAACCAGGCACATCCCTGGCATGAGAGAAAGAAAACCAATTCAAATAGCAGAGAGGAAAACAGATCTGAAAAGTCCATGGAAATGATCCTCTCCAGCCCAGTAGATTCCACATTTTCATGTGGTCTTTCCTTTAACTATGGTGGAGAGGCTTGGGGACCAACGGCTTGCATTTTCTTTTTTAGCATTCCTCATGAACGGCCAAATGAGCCAGGATCTGCTCCTTAAACTTGATACAGATTGTTAGATTTTTACACTAGACGAACGTTTTTTCCCCACAGACCATTATATATCTATATCTTCACATAGATATATGTGTTTAATTTCCTTTAGGCAAAAACATGCAAGCAGTTTCAGCTTCTCACCATTTCACAGGTTAAACAGCAGGAGGTGGGGAAAGGCACAGTCACCGTGGTTGGTCATTGGGTGTGGCCACATGGATGCAGAAACAGCTCTGGCTTATGAAGGCACACCAGATTTGGCAGGGAGGACTCTGTCTCCTGGCAATTTAGCTGCAGGTGACAAGATCAACTGGCTGGATCTAGCCAAATGCAATGCTCACTCACAGCTCCAATTTAAGACAACTTCTTTGACCAAAAACACGGGAGTTGGAGCTGGAGAGATAATAATGACAATGATGCCCATCTCCTCCCTCAAAAGATTTCCTTGGGGGAGAGGGTATAGGATGCTGTACATCTGTAAAGGGGAAGAGAAAATTCTGCTTCTGTACACTCGCACTGCATCTTCATTCCTCTGCCAGCCTCTCACCTTGGCCAATGTTAGACCATAGGCTAGACTGAGATAAGATGGTGCAGTCATCAAATGGCAGCCTGTGAGAGCTGACAGAACATCTTGGAGGTCCTTCTGCCTGAACCCTTCGTGTACCTGTGAGCCTCAGAGAATCACGCTCACGAGCCATCAGCTTTTCTGCAGCCGGGTCAGATCCTCTGACCCCAGAGCCAGAGTCGGGGGCTTTGATCTCATGGAGGCTTCTAGCCCATTCCATAAGTATTCCTCCTATGGTACTGTTGGACTCTTCCTTTTAAGCTTCATGGAGATATTCAACGTAACCTAAATTCAAAGTCTCTAAAGAATTCTTGAGCAGGGCTTCATCACTGGTAGAATTTATGGAAAACTTCTCCAGCCCCAGGATAAAGGATGGAGTTGCACGTGCCAACACGCAAAAGTAAAGTATATGCTCTTAGGGCACTGAAGTTAATTTCAGCTCTGAGTATGAAGGAGGCTCTACCACAGAGAAAAAGACAGATGCCAGGGGGAGGATGAGAGGTGAGGAGAACTGGAGCAGAGAGAGGGAAGCAGGGACCAATGTTCCAGCAAACTGAACAGCAGGGTCCCTGTAGGGCCAGAGGGCTTGAGCCCTGGGATTACATGATGTTAGAACAGCATCTCAGAAGGTGAAAGAGACTGGAGCCCACCCTCTGTGGATCTCCTATTGGTTTCTTGGGCAGAAATTCTCTCCACACGGTTTGGAAAAACGACAAAATTTAGTCTTCTACTTTGGCGAGGAGGTGGAAAAGACACTCAGGCTGCCCTCTTCTGGACATACATTCTGGCTTAGAGATGCGAAAATGCTCTCCTGGCAAATGCTTGGAGCTGGGATCTGACAGGAAAGGAGAGGAAATCAGCTCACTATCTACACAGATCCACAGTTAGGAATTTCTCTCTCTCTTTGTAATTTTTATTTTCCTACAGTTTTCCTTCTTTGAACTAAATTGAGCCTTCTACTCTACCAGTCCCTCATGCCTTCAATGGCTCTTAGACCTCTGGATTTCACAGAGAAGGGGAGTTTCAAAAACGCTTTTGGACTGATTTATATAAATTATAGCAGTAGCTGCAGTGATTGCCACAGCTACAACCCTCTATATGACCACCATTTCATAGAAGAAAGGGCGTGTTTTTTTTACAACAAGAATGACGTAAGCTCCAAACAAAGGATTGTTCTTTACACTGAATGCATTTAACTTAATGAATGTCCCCATTTTTCTCATATTGATGGGGGCTGGTGAAAATGTTACCAGGGATTGACTGCAGTCTGTAGGGAGACCTTTGGAAAACCAGGAATAGATGTTGCTTCCTGAGTGCCTGTGCCGTTGACCGCTTTTGTAAGGCAGAGACCAGTAAAATTTCCTACTTTCAGAGCTCCCCTGCCCCTTATTGACTGTCTGTGTGACTGCTTCAAGTGAGAGATAAACTTGGAAGCACCTCTCTTTCTTTCCTCATTGCCACCAGGTTACAATTAAGAGCTGGGAAGGAGTCCTTGCATCAAAATGTCAACGATGCTGAGATGGAGAATGTTTTTCTTGCCCAAGCAATTATTTTTACTCCTTGCAATTATATCCCTAGTATTTTAATGCAGGTAGTCCATGCTCAGCCATTCCTTTTCTGATCATTTGTTTTGTCAATTACATATGACAATTATACCTGCTGTTTGACAAGCACTCTCTCTCAGCCTACGTCACACCTTCAGGACATATACGCTCAAGGGAAGACCAGCATCAACTCAGTAAGTCAAGCAGGTTGGAAGCAGGAAGAGAAACCATCTGCTTTCATTTACCCCCAGTGCACCCCTGAAAAGTATGAATGGCTTTGGGGGATACTATAATTTGAGATTATTTGTGATACTCTGTCTCCACCAGTCATGGCCACTAAGATGATTTCACCATGTGTTGGCCTCCAGTAAGATAATGCTGCTAACACTAAAGATCCATAAGCTGATATCTTCACAGTGATTCACTTGTAAGCAGTATTTGGAAAATGTGTAACACATCTTATGTGCCTGTTTAGAGTCTACGATGGAACAGGCTAGTTTCAATAGAATATGGTTTTCTCCCTTTAAGACCTACAGGACTAGTGTGAGGGAGATCAGAATCATGTTAAAAAATAACATAAGCTTTCAAATATGATTCCAGTCTTAAACTGACCTCCCAAAATGTTGAGACTGTTCTTCCACATAAACAACCTAAGCAATTGGCAAGAGAATAGGGGGAAATAAT
The DNA here is from genome assembly GCF_000442215.2 of Lipotes vexillifer. NCBI lineage: Eukaryota > Metazoa > Chordata > Mammalia > Artiodactyla > Lipotidae > Lipotes > Lipotes vexillifer. Next base: position 1,356,911 of record NW_006773072.1, read on the forward strand.
GGATGAAATGGAAGGAAATGGGAAATGACTGAGAATAATTGAATATCAATGATTATGAATGTAATTATAATTCAATTCAATTACACATTGAAACATATATTCAAATACGTATCATATATATCTTATGAACAATTTAAATACAATACTTAATATACAATACTAAATGTGTATATTCATTTCTTTAGCTGGCATTTTCAGACATTTAGGAGGTCAGATTAGAGCAGCAATTGTTGGGAAAAATCAAAGTTTGCAGCTGAGGGGGCCTCTCATGTCTGAATCTCTTCACAAAAAGACACTGCAGCCTGGTGATTTATCCTAACTGCGATCCATGCCCCCCTCAGGCATTTCAATTACTTCCTTACTCACAGGTGCTTAACACAGATCAAAGCCCAAATGAAAACCAGAGTCCCTTCTGAACCCAAGTTTTTCTGATCATAAGGTCTTGCCTGTGAGTCTGGGGGTTCTGGTGAAAATTATCATCCACATATCCGTTTGTAAACTGCATTTGAATGGGGTGGGGGAAATCATAAATCCTCTTAAGCTCATCACTTGGTTTATGACCAGAAGACTTTCCTTTGGGAATCTTTTTTTTTTAATTTATGTACACACTAACAACCTACTTTTTTTTTTTTTTTTTTACACAGGTCCTATTGCTTCATGGATAGCAATACCCTTTGTATTCCTTAATCAGTTTGGGTCAGCAAATAAATTATTCCTAGTAAGATTTCAGGCTGAAAGTGTACTCTCTAGAAACATCCAGTTTTGTTGAGTCAAAAACACTTTAGCTCTTTTGGATCACATATTCCAGTATCAAAACACCCTCTAAAGCATCCCTGTAGACATTGTAACTCAGCTTGCATAGCTTCAGGGCTGGAATCTGGGGAAATCATCACTCTCTTTCATCACTAGATCCCCTTAATTAACTCTTTCCCAAAAATTTTGTTCCAAGGAACACAAGAAGGAAGGGATGTTTCTTTACAAAATGGTTCTGTGGACCAATCGATTTAGGAAATGTGGATCCACTGTTTGTTTACTGCCACCCGTTCTCACTACTCTCTGAGAGAGAAGAGATTTTGTCTCTTTTTGTTTGGAGTGCTTATGCCAGGGCCTGGCACTAAGCAAGCATTCAGTACCCGTTTGTTGAATGAAAAAATTCTTATACACTCCTATTGGAGTCTCACGGTACGCGTTACTGAAATAAAAGCACTGATAAGTTCTACGTTAAGTAAGACTTTTAAACTCTGCACCTTCCAAACTTTTATAACCATAAAACAGCTTTTGCTCGAATCCCCTCTACACATTGCATGGAATACCATTTGGGAAACAATCCTCTCAAGTTCTTCCCTGATTTAGTTCACAACTCTCACCCAGTGGATCTGTTTCTGATCTCTGAATAAGATCTATTTACCCCCCTCCAGAGTTTTCTTCCACGGGCTAATGCCTTCAATTTTCCCAATCACTTCACAGGTGACATGGTTTCCACATATGGCACAATCCTTTCCAGTTTGTCCATACCCTGAGTATACTACTGTACAGAATCAGACCCAATGCAAACGACATCTGACCTTGTGTTGGAGCCAAGGCACCTACCACAGTGTGACCTATTAAAACAGTTAGTCTATTACATTTTATGCATTTGAACGTGTGGCAGCTAGGCGGCATGCCCTACTACTTCTTTAAAAACCAATTCAGACATCTCTTTCTCCCGGAAGCCTATTTTGAGTCTGCACGTATCCTTGGCACAGCAGTTACTGTGATGCGTTGTAATTGCCTTCTGGTGTATTTGTCTGTTCCTCTAGGATCTGATCTCCTGGAGGGTCCGGCAATGTGTTTTACCCATAACTAAATCTCCAGCATCTGGCAAATTTGGTAGGTTCTTAACAAGTACTTTTGGAATGAATGAATGAATGAATGCATGAATGAAAGGTTGAATGACTATGTAAGTCTCTTCCTCGGGCATTGTTTTCCATCTCTTGCTACCAAAAGTCCTGTTATGTTTTTCCTGTTCTCCCCCAAATGGACTTCAAATTTAGAAAGACTCTGCTTACCAAATTGTATGTATTAAATAAGAGTAGTTTGTTTTCCTATTATTCAATCAAATGCCTAGTTTTTGACCAGCAGGGGATAAAAGGCATTACCACAAACTCCAAAAGAGAATTCCAGCCAAGAGCGAGAGCCTGGAGAGGCAGCCTTACGATGCGTGTCGATGTGAGGTTTTACTCAGGTTTCTGGAATCCAGAAAATGCCTCCCTACTACTACCTCTTGGTGCTGGCTGCTAGGGTACCAGAGGTCACAGATGGGAAAGCACTAACTTACAGCCTTTTCTGGGACCAGTGCCTGCGTTAACATCAACTTGAGTGTTTCCCATGAACCAGCATAAAGCGTAAGGTTAAAGCCATCAGTGAAAGGGCCTCATCTTTTAGCTTCTCTGGGAGATGGACATGGCAGTTTTGAGATTTAGCTATAGGTAGCTGTGATTGAGATCCTGCATTGTAGGCCAGCTTGTTGCTGCTGGGGAAAGACCCAGAGAAGATGCCCAGTCCAACAGGCTCAGAGCCTCAAAGCAGCCTCCATCTTTCAGGCCGAGATGGCTTATCCTCTCCCAAGACTCTGCCTGCTTCCAGTCTCAGGCTGGAGTCTGCACTCAGAAGCAGGTAGAGCCATCAGCTTCTTCAACTCACTCCTGGAGCATCCTTCCATTGTCTCTATGGCAGCATCTCCCCGTGCCTCCTTTGGAGGCCTCTGTGGCTCCATTTCAAACTTGTTGCCTGCACGGTCTGGGTTGTGGAAAAGGCAGGGATTTTATCTTTCAGTCCCTAACCCACTTCCTGTGTCCTACAACTATAGGCCGACTTGAGAAAAATCACCAGGAACAAAAGCTAAGCCTGAATAAGGGCCCCCAAGTGCACACATTAGAGCTATATTTTCTCTACTGTTTATTAACCCCCCCAACCAACCCCCAGAAGAGAAGGCTCCTCCTTTTTTTAAAAAATTATTTTTGTGCTCTTTTTATGCAAGCTCACTTGGGAAAGCTTGGAGGTGATCTAGTCCACAATGACTGGCATTCAGGGTCTCAGAAAGGATGCTTGTTGTGTTTGAAAGTGCCACAATTATTTTTTCCCCTCAGATCTAGGGATGGGGGAGCAGAGATTTCCTGGGATGTGCATGTAATGTTTTTCTGGTAAAAGGTTTTAAGTGGTCTTCGGGCAAACACCGAGTTGGGGGTGGGCCCTGGGAGAATATCCACACAGGGCTTCCCAGAACCCATCACACACAACGTTTCCTTCTTATAAAAATGGAGGTGCTAGTGAATTCGACCATTCTTCGTAAGCAAGAGGAGTTAGCCAAGATTGTCACAACTTTTCCTGTCTGTACTGAGAGAAAACGAGATATCACATTCAAATTATATGCCTGATGGTTTTTTTAGTTTAGGGATACTATTTACTTTCTCTTTTCTTTTTTAGATATTTATGCCATCATAATCAATCTTCCAAACAAAGCAAAAGAATATTTTTTTGAGATCTCACTGTGGGAGGAGGCCTAGGGAATACAACTATAGGAAGAGGTTTAAATAATTTTCACAATAAGCTCATAGCTTCTGCTCCAGGAAATGAAATAACAAGGCTCAGAATGTCCACTCTGTTTGCTGAAATAATAGTCCAGACATTTCCAGCCGGCCTGCTGCAGGATTCCATCACCCCTCTGTAGCCTGGCTCCCGATGCTCAACTGTGAGCAAACAATATGTCTGGGGCCCAGGCTATTTGGATAATCACTGCTTCCCGCTTTGGGGCAGAACTGGAAGTTTGCAAATATTGTCTGGGTGCTGCATTGGATAGGGAATAAAGGATGTGTAAACTCCTTTGATTGGCCTTTGTCACTTTGTGGTCCGAAATTTCAAACTGTTTATGATTAAGAGAACAAAACAATGACAGGGGAGGTACCCTGAGTTCTGGCAGATCCCACAATAAGCATTTATTAGTTTTGCTATTGATTTGAATCCCACAACTTTACTCTTGACCTTCTGACTAACATTGATAAGGTGGATCATGAAAGCAGTTTATTTATTTGGGGGTTTAGGTCCCAGATATGCTCGACTCCTTTCCCAGTGTACTTTCCCTGATGTTAAATGCCTTGCTCTTTGCTTCAGTTCATCCTACTAGTGGCTACTGCCTTTGGACGCAGACACACTGGTTCGGTTCTCTTTGGATGAGGGGTGGGCAAATGGTCAGTTGTGGCTGAACTTCCGGGCTAGTTACAATTCCAGGTGACTGGGCCGAGCTCTCAAAATAAGGGGACTCAGAGCCCACAGAGGGAATTTCTAGCATTCTAGATTTTGTCCCCAAGGTCTGGTCCAAGGACCTCAGAGCCAGGTTAGCCCAGGACAAGTGGTGTCTGACACTGATTCTGTCCTTCCAGAAGCTCGTCTGGCTCTGTTTGACCAGTCCTCTATTAGCTAATTCAGGATCCCTTAACTCTGACTTTATCCTTTGAATTCCTCAGAAAGATGCTCACCTCAGTTTGGGAATGTGACTGTACTTTAGTCGTTACACGCTAGAGCCATTTTTAATAAAAAGTCGTCGCTAAACTGCTGCAGAAGTGGCTGAAACAGAAGTTGGCACATCCAGTTAGATGTGGCCTCTTTGAAGTTGCATGGTTTGAGGCAAGTTGCCAAAATTGAATTTTTAGCTTTTAAAATACCACATTCATAGTAATGTGTGGAACAGATGTGCAAACGCCAGCACTGATCTCATCTCAGGGCTGGGGGGAGTGGGTGAGAGAGACGAGGTGGGCCTAGGCAGAGGGGCAGGGTTGAGAGGCTGACACATCAGTGACTTGTTTACCGGGCCACGGGACAGGTGAGAATCAAAGTACTCACAGCACTGAAATGACTGGGCCAAAATGTCACAGGCTGTGTCTAGAGAAGTGGTTACTAACCCACTTGACCAAGTGACCCCCTAAGCGGGCAATGGATTGTCTTGGCAATCAGATAGTTTCAGCTCAGGAGATAAATCAATGAACATATATCAGGACTTCAGTTACTCAGCTTCCTTGTGAATACCCAATAAAGCCTTGCCTGAATTTCTTGTCTGTCCTCTGATCAATTTCTATTGATTAAGGAGGCCAAGAATCCTGGTGGGTCACAGTGTTTGGACAAAACTGGGAGAAGCAGAAACTGCTCAGTGGCTTTTACTTCCCTTATCCTAACTCTTCTACCACACACTTTTCTATTGGATTCATCTAATTAGTGTAGCTCTTCTTGGCTATCATTATTCCTACATATTTGTTTCTGAGTTTATCACTTAAGAACAGTCCTGTATCTAAGTACTCTGAAGGCATGGACTCCTGAGTGGGTGCTACCACGTATGACGTATACAGAGCCCTTATCATCTCAAGGTGTGAAGAGATCCTTTAAGGGACTAAAGGTGATATAAAAGCCATAAAGTGGGAAAGACACAATGGAATCCAGTGGTTCATAACCCGGAATTCACAGTAGTAGTTTGGAGATCCTTGAGATGTGAGGGGCTTTCAAGTTCCATCAGTACCCAAGGGATTAGGACTGTAACTCCTTTTAGACCCTAGGCGAAGCAAAAGTAAGTACATACGTTAAGAGCCAACATGAGGCTGGTCATGCCAACAAAAATATCAAGTGTCTCTGCTCTGGGCTGGAACTGAATCACCTTACAGTGGTACCATTCGTTTCCTTGTGCAGAGCAGCAGCAATGGTGGGTCATGACATACGTGCCAATTAATATTAAAAAAGGGGACTGCAAATGCAATTTTCTTTGGAAAGAAAAACCTTAATGCATATGAATTGCACCGGCAGAGAAATGAAAGGTCTTCTTGGTGGAGAAAAGATGGGAAAATCCTGACATAGCTCAATGACGAACTTTTACAATGACACCTCTCAGCCCACTCATAGCAAAACTGGCATTAAGTTTAATAAAACTTAAATCCCAGTTCTATTTTTTCAAAGCGAGGAAATAAGTCAGAAAAAAAATCCAGATTTTTGCTCTTCTCTTCCTATCTATCTTCACACATTTAGAATATTATACACTTATCTTCACATATTTAAAATACTGTTGCATTCATTGGTTCCAGTTCCTCAGATGTTTATGGCTCCCCAAACAACGAGTCAATCCCTGGTAAAAGAGGAGTCCAACTAGTTAAGCAAAGTTTCAGCCAGTTGTTGGCTATGGGGTAACCACAGGCCGTGTCTTGTGCCAACTTAAATGCTCGCTTCCAGAGCTGCAATTCCACGTGAGCCACAAACTTCTCTCTACCTTTATCTTTTCCACCTTAGTCTACCTCTGGAACTTCAGAGAAAGGGCGAATGATGCGTCAAAGTTAATGGATCAAATTGCCTACTTAATCCACTCAACGCTCTCTGGAAGGCTTCAAATCCATTTGCCTTTCTGAAGAGAGTGAAAAACCAGGTCCCTCTAATGACGCTTCCTGGCTGAACTCTGCGGCTATCTTCAGAGTCAGGGCTAAAAGCAGGCTGGGGAGTTCTGCTGTCTGCAAAAGCCGCGTTACCAGAAGAGTGCAGATGGGCTTCAGGGAAATGTCCAGAGTCCTTCATGGTCTCTATCCCGAAAGCCTACAGATGTCCCACCCAATGCACATCAGAACTTCATCTGATGTTAAAATGGTTCAAAAGAAATTACCTATGGAGAAAAATCTGCCTGTGGTTTCCTGTACATCAAGACTGAACACGGACAATTAGATACTCAGCAGCTTATCACTGAAGAACAAACTGAAAACACAGCTTCCTCTTCAAGACCAATAGCCAATATTTCAGGCATTTTTCAGGGTAGAAATTTTAGGCCAGAGTTCTCTGAGGGGAAAGAGAAGCATGTGGTTTGGTCTTGAGGAGCAGAAACCCAGGCTGAGATGGTGGCCTTACTGCTTCCCTCCTCCTGGGGTCGTGTTCCCTCACTGTTGGCCTCACTCCTGCTTGTCTATAGATCTCAGCTTAACAGTCATTTCCTTGGGAAGGTCTTCCCTGATTACCTGGGATCAATATTCGGTCCTGCTAGAAAGATAGCGATGTCCACTGAGCCTGTTGCCCTGTTAGTAATACCACCGGACTGTGAGCTCCTCGACAGCTTTGCACCTCCTTCTGCGTCTTCCCAACCTCAGCACCCAGCACCATACTTGGCAAATTTTAGTTCATTAAGTAGTTGAATAATCAGTGGCTGAATGAATGAGGAAACAAATGAACATCTTGCGGGGACTGACTTGCCCAAGTCAAATGATAAAAGTAAAATGAATTTGAATTAAGAGTGCTCTTTTTCTCTTTTTTTTGGCGGTACGCGGGCCTCTCATTGTCGTGGCCTCTCCCGTTGCGGAGCACAGGCTCCGGACACACAGGCTCAGCGGCCATGGTTCATGGGCCCAGCCACTCCACAGCATGTGGGATCTTCCCGGACTGGGGCACGAACCCGTGTCCCCTGCATCGGCAGGCAGACTCTCAACCACTGCGCCACCAGGGAAGCCCTAAGAGTGTTCTTTGTCTTCTGGGCTTTTATATGCAGAAAGAAGCGGTCAGCCATTTAGTTTACACCCCACCTTTAGGGACAGAAACAGAAGGAAAGAAATCAAACCCTAGTGATCAGTATTTCTCAACAGGAGAACATAATGATCATGTTGAAAACAGGACTCTGAAAGATGGCAAAATATGATGATTTATAATGATGTTGTTTGGTTTATAATGATGCTTGGTTTGGTGCAAAATGCAGTTATCCAGAATGCTTAGAGAAAGGGCAAATTTCATCCCCCAGTAAGGTGAGATTTTTACCTCAATAATTTTTTTGCTTTAACTCTTGCTTCTGATTTGGTATTAATACTTTAAGACAGTTCATTAGGATGAGAGTTATGCTAAATTGTTATACTAGGAAAATTGTAAACTGGATATCCCCATTACTTTCCGGAGAATTATTTGGTTCTCTGGGCTTTGGGTGGCAGGATTCCGAAGTGTAGGTAACTCACCAGTGTAGAAACAGACTCCCAGCATGTGTCTGAGGCTGAGAAACTGAATGGGCAATGCTGGAGCTGAAAGGAAGTGATGGGATCATCCAGTCCAGTTTTGGCATTGTACGGATAGGAGCACTGAGGTTTGGAGGGGAGGCGTGGTTCCCTAAGGCCTTGCAATAGTAAGTGGAGAAATCAGGACCATAACTCAGTTCTCTTGGGTTTCCATTCTGGCCCTTCCCACTATCATATGGACAAATTTTGGGTCCTGCAGAGATTTGCCCCAAGATCATGAGACTCACAGCTTACAGGACTAACTGGTTTACTCTGAGGAAACGGCTCTCAGCATCAGGTCAACATGGTTTTGATCAGCAAGGCAATCAGATGAGAATCTTTTCTTCCAGTGGATACAGAAATCAGGATCTAAGAAAAGTCCCAGCTGGGACTGATAAAAACATAGTAACATAAATATGTTCTTACAGCCTGCTTTCCACCATGGCCAGCCCCACTCCCTACACATTTCATTTTCTTCTGGTGTCAACATTCTGCAGTCTTAAGTATGACTAAATCAGATGATTGTTTTATTCCTAGGTAGACTTGAGCGACTGCCCTGCTTAGCCCTTTCCACGCAAATAGTGGTCACATCAGGACACGCCGGGTATGAGATGTTAGGGGTACATGCTAACGCTACCTAGAGGAGAGGCTGGTCCTTTCCTGGAGCTTTTCACAGAAAATTCCTAAATATCCCTGTTTAGAGAGTGACCTAGCTTCAGAGGGTGAATACACACACGCACACAACCTTTTAATACTAACTGACCAGGAAACAAGGTAGTAGGTAGAAACCCGGCATATATCTTCAGGACCAAAAGGGGAGGCAATGCAGCCCGATGGAGACTATGTGGTTTTTTGGAGTCAGACATAACTGGGTTCCAATTCCAATTCTGTTGCTCATTCCCTGTATATCCTTCAAAAAATTAACCGATCTCTCAAATCACAATTTTGTCACTTGTAAAACAGGCACGTCACACTTACCCAGTAAGGTTGATGTGAGAATGAAATGCAAAGAATATGAGCAATGCTCCCAACATGGTACCTGGTCCCAAGCTCTCTACTTCTATTAGCGTTAATGATGCTGTGGATATTTATCTATATTCCTGGCAATGAAACACATTTGCTTTCTGTCTTGTTGTGCAGAACACAGGCATACCTTGTTTTATCGCGCTGCACTTTCTTGCGCTTTGCAGATACTGCGAGCTTTACAAATTGAAGGTTTGTGGCAACCAACCTGCATCAAGCAAGTCTATTGGTGCCATTCTTTTTTTTTTTTTTTTGCGTTACACGGGCCTCTCACAGTTGTGGCCTCTCCCGTTGCGGGGCGCAGGCTCAGCAGCCATGGCTCGCGGGCCTAGCCGCTCCGCGGCATGTGGGATCTTCCCAGACCGGGGCACGAACCAGCATCCCCTGCATCGGCAGGCGGACTCTCAACCACTGCACCACCAGGGAAGCCCTTGGTGCCATTTTTAAAAGCAGTATTTGCTTACTTGGTGTGTCTGTGTCAGATTTTGGTAATTCTCACAATATTTCAAACATTTTCATAATAGTTATATTTGTTATGGTGACCTGTGATCAGTGATCTGTGATGTTACTATTATGACTCGCCGAAGGCTCAGATGATGGTTAGCAGTTTTTAGCAATAAAGTGTTTTTTAATTACACTTGCGTACATTGTTTTCGTAGATATAATGCTATTGCACACTTAATAGACTACAGTGTAGTGTTAATATAACTTAAATGCACTGGGAAACCAAAAAATCAGTGTGACTTTCTTTATTGTGATATTTGCTTTATGGTGGTGGTCTGGAACCAGACCTGCGATATCTCTGAGGTTTGCCCGTACAGAAATTTCTTTTGTGTTTTCAGTCTGCACAGTGCACATATGAACTTCAGGATAACAATAATGACCAAATGACGTCTACTCTGCAGAAACAACTAATATAGAAAACGGAAGTACCAAATGTGTACTTTTCCCCAGGTGATTCTTTTAAAAGGTCTGGAGGAGTAATAGAAAAATGCCTGGGTTCTGATGCTGTGATCAATGTGAAAGGGATGGATGGGACAATGGTGATGATTTCTCAATATATGAGGGACAGCACCCAGGCTCTAAAGGGGGTTTGCTTCTAAAAGAGTGGCTCCACCTCTCTTGGCATTATCACTTGTCCTAAAAATCAAGTTAAAATGATTCATATCGTTACACAATACACTTTATAGCGACATAAAAGCTTCACCCTTTGGTATCCTCTTGTAAATCACAAGTAAAGATGCTGTTTGTCTAAGGAGTCCATTCTTGGTCCCTACAATCCATTCTCCACAGGCAGCTAAAGTGATCTCTTGAACATCTAAATCCGATCATGTCACTGGCCAGCTTAAAATATCTCTATCACTTCCCTTAGAATAAAATCCAAAGTCGACTAGGTTTTCAAGATCAATGTCTGTCTCCTTTAACTTCATCTTGTATTCCTTCTTTCCCT
>NW_006773072.1:1367438-1427908 GCF_000442215.2 Lipotes vexillifer
AAAAGTCGACTAGTTTTTCAAGCTCAATTTCTGTCTCCTTTACCTTCATCTTGTATTCCTTCTTCCCCTACTCACTATGCTCTAGCCACTTGGACCTTTTTGCTCTAACATACCAAATTTTTCCCACCCCAGGGCCTTTGCACTAGCCGTTTCCTCTATCTATAATGCTCTTTTCCTGATTATTCAAATGCAGGGTCCTTTCGGCACTCAAGTCACATTTTCAGAGGTCTCTTGATGACCCTATCTGCAGTAATTCTATCTGCCCCCTAGTCATATATTCATCTATATTTCCTTCTCAGAACTTTTGTGTTTTGGTTAATTGCCTGCATTCTCCACTCCCTTAAAATGTTTAACTCTTGGAGGACAGGAATCAAGTCTGTCCTCTCATTACTCGATCCTCAGCATCTAGAATACTAACATCTGTTAAATAATTGAATGAGCCAGAGCTCAAGCTTACAAATAGATTTTAGTTGTGGCATGCAACCAGAAGGCGAAAATACAATCTTTCACATGAGGACCCTTTTCTTAAGTCTTCATTTTCATCTCAAATTTTGTCTTTATTCTGAGAGATTCAATGACCGTTTTGATGACTCATTCCAACAACTTAGCCCTGAAATTTCTGGACACCCTGCCCCATGTCAAAAATGTTCACCTTTGGTGCACTTCAGCTCCCTACATCTACTTTTGTAACCTTACATTTCAATAGTCCACCTGTGATCATAAGCTTCTTGCCTTCTAGTTTTCTTAATTTCATTCCATTCAGAGGCTCAGAGCATAGGAAGCCTCACAGGTATCTGAGCCAGGATTCAGGGATCCAGGATACCAAATCAGTGGGCAGAACACTGGCCCATGTCAGGAGTCAGGGATGCAAAGCATAAGTGCTCAGGGTGTCCAAGAGTGGGCTGAACCAACAATTTTAGCTTAACTGGACACAGATTACTAGGGCTGGGAAGATGCACAACATCAAAAACAAGAGATTATCTTCAGGCATAGACAGGGACTGGAAGACCCAGATGGGGGCCAGAAATAATTCTGACTTCTTTTGCTCCTGCAAACCACTGACAGACTCCTGAAATGGGGAGTCGAGAGGGGACTGGGATAGAGTTGGGGTTCTTGGAAATCCAGAGCTCTCGCTTATCAACTGGGACAGTTTGGCTTCTGACGTCGCCACTGTGTCAAATCTGTCTCTTGCCAATGACGTTTTCCAATCCATTCCCCACTGGCAGTTTCCAGTCTTCGTCTTCCTGCACCTCTTGGCTACATTTGACAGTGTTGATCACCGTGTTCTTCTCAAAATGCTCCGCTCTGTAGGCTTCCATGATACCACATTGCCTAATCCTCTTCTGGTCCCTTCGCTTCCTATCTGTCTCTGTCATGGGATCCTGACTCTCTTTCACCTCCATCTGGTGTTCCTATAGGTCTGTCTTGTACCTTCTTAGTGTTTTATTTTACATATTCCTTGCAGTTCTCTCTTTCATTCTCATGGCTTCATCTAGCACTCAAATGCTGCCAGACTCACATCCCTTGCCTAGTTTTTTCATGCCTGAGCTTCAGAAGTGTGTGTTCAATAGCCTTTTGGATATGTCTCCCTGGACCTCTCCTAGGCATTTCAAGTTTAACACGTCCTTAACTAAACTCTTAGTGTTCAATCTCCTTCCATTCCACTATTTTTTATTTCAGTGGGCAGTTCTACCACCTAACCAGTCACATCCAAGCAAAAAACCTGGAAGTCAAATTTGACTGGGTCTTCTCCTGTACCACCCACATCTATCATTTAATTAATTCATTCGGCAAACTGCAAGCAAGTCCTGTTACTTACCAGGTATTGTTCTAATTATGGACTAAATAGTGATAAGGGAAACAGATACAATTCCTGTCTTCATGAAGCATATACACTACCGGCTGACTTTATCTCCAAAGTGTTTCTTCTGTCCCTCCTTCTCTTTTATTACTAGCAGTAGTTGGCATGTAACAGATGCTCAATTAATCTTTATTGAATGAATGAATACATGAGAATGCGACTATCCGAACATCTGCTGTCTATATAGCACAGATTATGGCATGACATACCAATGTCGTTAAAAATATTTCAAAGCATACTTTGTGAATCAATAGAAACTAAAACATCTGGCCAATTTAGCTAGCAAATCCCCAGTGAGGCATTAGTATGTTTTATCTGTGTTATGCAAACACTCAGATGGTCTGGGCTTTCTGTGGTATTGACTGGGTGTTTTGGCAGAGCACAGGCTCAGCCAGACCAGTTTTGATCTCTTCCAGGCACACGTTATGTCTCTGAATTGCACATATGGCTCACTGACTTCCAGAGCTAAGCATAAGTGCAATTCTGATGCTTGTGACCATTTTAATTGACTCAATAATTTCCAAAATGTTATTAGTGCCACTTGGTTATCTATGAATATCAGCATACATTCATTGGCTCTTAAGTAGGCAGACATAAAAAAAATTGAAATTATTCATGTTGAAGATGGCAAATACAGGCAAAACTCAGGCATCATAAGAAATATATGGTTAAACACCGAGAATAAGAATCTTTGACTAATAATGACATCTTTTATATAAGTTATTTGATGACATCAGTAAATATCTTTTGGAAATCAGCAGATAAATATTTCCAGTATTCCTATATAATTCTACCAGATCAATCAATCATGACTTAAAACCGAGCACCTCTACCTCTCTTCTGGGTTCTCAATTCCTAGTAGCAAGGATAGGTACACACTGAGATGAGAACAATTAGGAATTATCCCCATTTCCACAATCAGCTTAAACAGACAGAGTTTTTCAAAAGAAAAAGAAAAACAAAAAACCAAGAGAGAAAACTTTATGCAGAATTATTGAAGTGTTCAGCGTGAGGCATGCATCTTTTAAAAATAAGCAGCCTTCAGGCTCAAGCTAACAATAGGCAGAGGAAACAGAGGGTACTTTCAGCTGGGCATGCACCAACTCCAGGAAGTATTTAAAACTGTAATATTCTGTAATAGCAAATTATACCATGCATACCAATTCAGGGATGGAAAGAGGTAGGCGTTGAAATCAGTGATGACTTGTGTAGGCATAATAATCTGGGGGGAAAGTAAACACTCACAAAAGAATATTAAAGACCCTTGCAAGGCATGCGGGCTGGGTTCAAGGGTTCAACCTGCATCTTTGACCAGTGAATGGGGTCCATGCATTAATCCTTAGCTCCTTCACATAGAGCTGGAAGGAAACCAAGGTTAACCAGGCCTCAGAGCGCCCCATCAATCTTTCAAATGCAGAATAAAGAGGCAAGACTTTCAGCATTTTAACCTTTTCCATTTCAAATGTCTTTAAGCAGACAGATTTTTCTTAATGACAAGTTAATGAGAAATGTTCAGGTCTGTGGATTAGAACAATGAACACATATATGTCTTCATAAAGCTCCAGACACTATCAATTTGGTCTATTTATTCCATAGTACTCTCAGCTTTTCCTTGGCTCTGGAGAATGTCAGAAGCTGTTTACAAGCCTTATATAGTGGCTTTTCTTGGGTTAGTTTCTTTAAAAAAGCACAATGAAGTCACACAACTTACATGAGTTCAACTATATGTGCCTGGCCTAAGGGAAGGGAAGGGAAAACCTGTTAGAGCAGGTGATTTTGCCCATGCTCTGAACAAGCATTCTGGAGTGGGGAGCATCTCTGAATCCACTTTGGTTCTCCCTTGATCAACTTCAGTTCTCTGGTGCCTCTCAGCGTCAGAGCAGCTCATCGGGTTTAGTGTGATTCTGGTATTTGAAGATATACTTTTAAAAATAATTTGATGATTGATAACTTACACCTGATGTACCGACTTTGTTGCTTTATCCCTCATGGAAGATGCAAATCCACACTACATGAGAATAACATGTGGGTGGCTTTGAAATTGCTTACTACTCTCGAATGTCCTCATCCTTACCTCGCCTGCAGCTTTTATATTTCCAAGTCAACAATGCCCTCCTGATTTTAAATTTCAGAGGGCACCTCGGTACTCCTAGCCGGCCAACTACCTAAAAAAATTACATTCGCATGGACTTGACCTTCCCCCTTTGTTGTTAGTTTAATAAAATGAGGTTTATCTTTTCCAACATGAGTAATTAATTTTGGTAAAATTATAATTCAGCTTCACATGACATTTATTTTTAGCTAGGTCAAAAAAAAAAAAAAAAAAAGGAGAGGGGGGGGGGAACCCTCTGGTATTTCTGGCATTTCCTGAAATGGCATACGTAGGTTAATTCTGTCCTGAGGTGATACGTTTCATCAATTACGATTAAGAGAGGAAGGATGCTGGAACCAAACTGCCTGGATTTAAATACTGGATTTATCATTTATTAGCTGTGTGACTTTGAACAAAATTCTTAGCCTTTCAGTGCCTTGGTCTCCTCGGTCAAAAAAAAAAAAAAAAAAGGAGAGGGTGGTGGGAACCCTCTGGTATTTCTGGCATTTCCTGAAATGGCATACGTAGGTTAATTCTGTCCTGAGGTGATACGTTTCATCAATTACGATTAAGGCACTCAGCAGAGAAAGGGTTAAAGATGAATTGGTCTTCTCTGAGGCAACTGGGTTGGAGGTGCACATGCATTCATAGCAAACCAGAAGAAGAAAGCCAGGACTTACGTTCTGTTTCCCCACTATGTTATCAAAGGGCAGTTCGGGGCTCCAGGATCCTTCTGTGAATGTCGCCCCACTGTTTCTCCTGTCTGAGGAGCTCACAGATTCCTTGACGATGTCTTCAGGCAAAGACAGCAGACTCTCCTCAGGCTGCTTAATTAAATAGGTCTCTATATTATGCTTCCTCAAGAATTCGTTCCTCTCTTTACCATGACCCTCTTCCACATTATAGTCACCGTTGAGGCAGTCCAGCGTGGCTTTGGAAATGTGAATCCTCCTGCGTGGACAAAGCATAGATTGTTATACACCTGACGTGGCTTGCAAAGGCCATCTCTGTTTTCGGTCCTGTGCAAACCCAACATCAGGGCTGTGTATGGGTGCTGTGAGGACGTGTCCTCAAGGACAGTATCTGTTCCCCTGAAAAAGTAGAAAGAATAAAAGAAAACAAAAATATAAGCATAAATCAATGAGCAGGTATCTATCACCAACTTCACCCCAAGGGTCACTGTAGACTCTGATAAATCGCAGCCCCATTGAGCCACATTTAAGCACTTCCTTTGGTTTTTCTTCTGACTGTCAGCCTGATCCCAGCAACTTTTAAGAATCAGTGATTTTTTCAGTCATGTTGATTATTTTGGAAAAACAAATTCCATAAATGTTTCTGAACTCAACGGCAATTCTTGTCCTATCACCATGCAAATGTAGTGCTTACTGTTTTGGAACTTTTCCTATCTTTTCAATTTTCACATATTTGTGCCTTATTTCTTCAACTTGTCTATAATCTTCTTAAGAACAAAGGCAGGTCTTATAAGTCCACAGGGCTACATGGAGGGTCCTTTAGGAAAACTACTGTAAGATGCAGTTTCCCTTGTAATGTGTATATGGAAAGCAGAAGAGAACACAGCTGTGGACACGTGCAGGCTGGCAGCTGGCTAGGCTCACTCACAAGGTAAGAGACTCATATCAGCCATCATAGTTCAAGATTCACATTTCTTTTTTTAGCAAAACAACAGATGACGCCAAGAGCCTTGAAGATCAGATGTGAATTGTGGGAATGTCACATGGTAAACCGTTCTGGGCAAGAGTTTTTCTGTTCTCATAACTGCCTAACTCAGACTACTTATTGTGGTGCACTGTGGTCTGGGTAGACTAGCTTGGTGGTTACAAGCATGGATGCTTTGGCCAGATTCCCTGGATTGAAACCCTGCCACTTGCTAGCTGAGAGATCTTGTGCAAGTTATTTAAGCTTTCTATGAGTCTGTTATCTCACCCATAACAGTGGGAAAAATAACAGTACCCATTTTTTAGGGTCTTCATGAGTATTGTAAGAGTTGATTCGTGTAAAGTAGTTAAAACAGTGCATGGTACACTGCACATGCTACAAGAACAAACCCTTAAATTATTAGGATTATTTTTAAAAATGCCATTATCCTATTTCTGTTGTTTATTCCATGCCTCCTCAAGGCTTATAGGGTACACTTTAAATTCTGAACAAGGTCTCTAAGACCTCCACTCTCTGGGCCCTGCGACTTCAAGGCCCATTTTCTGACACTCTCTCCAGCTAATCAAGTAATTGGCATGTCGTCAAATTCAAGGTTCCACTTCACACCTACTAAACTCAGAACAAGCCATTCTTCCTGCCTAGAACGCTCACGCTGTGTTTTCCACACAATTTTCTACTCCCTGATTCAGCACAAATTCATTTCCCTAGGCTGACTTTAGTGCTCTTTTAAATGAATGAATGAATGAATGAATAAGGTAGACACTTAAGACTTTGCTTGGCTTTTGGATTCTAGAAACAATATATCCAAGGAAACAATTTTTTTTAAAGTGATGTTTCCAAATGCATTTTCTTCAGTGCTGCCTCTAATTCTCCTGTTACCCCCCTTACCCATCCTGCTAAGTTCTTGCTTACAGAGAGAATAATCCACTGCAAAGGACATGTAAAGAAACCGAAATTACGAACAATGCCTTTCTGCTCATTCAAGGCACATTCCGCATGTTTTCCAAATAAGTATCCCTGTATATAGACATTGATTTCAAACGTGAGGTAAGATACAGGCATACCTCGTTTTATTGTGCTTCCCTTTTTTGTACTGCACAGTGGCAACCCTGAGTTGAGCGAGTCTGTCTTTCCAAGAGCGTTTGTTCACTTCATGTCCCTGTGTCACATTTTGGTAATTCTCAAAATATTTCAGACTTTTTCATTATATTTGCTATGATGATCTGTGATTTTTGATGTTACTGTTGCAAAAAGATTACAACTAGCTGAAGGCTCAGATGATGGCTAGCATTTTTTAGCAATAAAGTATTTTTTAATTGAGGTATGTATATTGATTTCTTTAGACATAATGTTATTGCACACGTAATAGACTATGGTATAATGTTAACATAACTTATATATACTGGGAAACCAAAAATTCGTGTGACTCGCTTTATTGCAATATTTGCTTTATTGTGGTGGTCTGGAACCCAATCTGCAACATGTCCAAGGTACACCTGTATTAAAAATAAAAGCATGTGAAAGATGTTTTGAGCTCTCTTGAGAAAAGTGCAAATTACAAGATATTCTCATGATAAATTTTGTCAATACATAGGAACTCAGTAGTGTTGACCTAGGAGAATAATAGAAAAGATGTTTGACCTTCCGTGAAACGAATAGATGTCCCAGTCTTTCTCAGATCAAGCTCAGAGCTGGGTGCTTGAAAGCTGCCTTTTTCTCCCAGGCAAAATGAAACTCCTGGTGGTGTTTCGTAAAGTCTAATGGCTGACTTTCTTTGAAAATAATCAAGTGAAATACCACCCCATTTGGTATTTTCTCTAGATTCTACATTTTATTATTCTGCTGTCAACGCTCGGGGGACTAATAGTTGCACATCCTAAATCGATATTATGTTTTCCACAGTGAAAGACATCCTTGCCGTTACTTATTCCTGATCCTTCTGCTGAAGTTCTAAGCAATATTTAAATGCTTTGATAGAAACTGGATTTTGGGTGTGTGTTTTCATCCTTGCTACTACCTTGAGCTTTGGAGTAATGCATTTGCAGCTGAGAGTCTGGGGATTACATTTCCCTCTAAGGAAATGAGTCAGTTCTCAGACAATATTCTCATATATTGAATGTCAGGTAAATCTGACACTTTCTGATAATTTTAAACGCCAGGATATACTAATAATAGTCATGATAGTAAATAAGATCTAACAGTTGGGCAACACTTATTTTGTGTAAATGTTACTTTGTAGCCAAATGTATTCTGTGTGCTTTGTTCCATGGATCATCTCATATAATTTCCATTCTTCCAACAACTATAGGTGAGATAAAGCGTTTTTTTCCCCCTCACTTTGCTGACAGTGAAACTGGCTCAGAGGCAGTGAGTAAGTAACTAGACCAAAGTCCCATCAGTGGTAGATGGCAGTGCTGGACTGAGACAAAAACATTCACTTTCAGAGTCTTTCCAAGACCCTACAGCTACATCATAGGGTCATTGCTACAACCACAGCTATTTCCTGAGCAAAGGACTTTATATACATTGTTTCATTTAACTAAAGGTTGAGAACAGTGGTCCTCAAAATGAGGTACCAAGGCCAGCAGCGTCAGCATCACCTGGGAACTTGTTAGGGAGGCATATTCTCGGTTCCCATCCCAGACACAGCCATCAGAAACTCTGAGGGTAGGGCGTAGCTATTGATGGTTTAACAAACTACGTATGGGTTCTGCATGACTGCGGGTTACAGACTATCAATCATTATGCCGTGGCGTTGGACGCCTCCCTCCCTTCTTCCTAGGTCCTATACAGCACGCTAGGCACTGGGGACACAGAGGGACTGGAGATTCATAATAGAAGGACAATCTTGAACAAGCTGGACTGATAAATTAACAGTGAAAGACAGTGATGGGTAGTGAGGCACTTAATAGCTGCGTTTATGTGACAGATTTAATTTCTTTGAGCCTCAGTCTCCCCATTAAAACAAGCCGCAATTTACTACGTGGGGTGTTGTGAGATCAAATGATATGATGTATTCATGGTATTTAGCACTACTCAAGATGTGTTTAGAATTGGGAGCTATCTCGCTCATTGAAAGGAAAAGTAAGCTGAGTTTTTTTCCTACAAATAGTGATTGATAGGAAGGGGAAATAACAGACATTAAAAAAGCAGAAAAATAAAAAGCCAAACAATTTCAAATCATGGAAAGTTCAGAGATATGTCTGAGTTTTCAAAGGAAGGGTAAGGTCATATAGCAGGTCTCTAAGTCTTAACCCTGGCTGCCCATGAGAATTGCTTTAAGAATTTAAAATAGATTCTGCACAGATTTTGCTTTACATGAACTGGTCTGGGGTCTGGAACACCAGGATTTTTTTTTTTTTTTTAGGAACACCAGGATTTTTAAAATGCTCCTCTTCTGGTTCCAATGTAAAATCAAATCTGAAAACCAACGCTTTGCAGGGCTAGGTCCTGAACACCTAAGTGTCATCTCACCGTCCTCATTGCCTATGACAAATGTCACTAAAGTTTCGAGGCCAATATTTGCATGATGTTTTAATGTTCTGTCGCCTCCAAAATAATTGCTTCTTGGACATATACTTCTGAATTCTGCACATGGGAAACGCACTGTCACAAAGTGAGCAAATGATAAGTGTTAAGCAAGAAGAGGGTTTTGCTTTGGCTTACCCAGGGATTCCTCCAGATTCAAGTTTGTTTGCAATATCCACATCCCAAGACCAGACATCAAACTGCCACTTCCGTAGACCCAACACGCCACATAGCACTGAGCCCGAGTGGATTCCAATCCGCATGTCAACATCATGCTTCGTCCTTGACCGCACATACCTGTTGACATAGGTGAATGCAGAGACACATGTAAAAGGCCAGTGTAGGCACTCTTGGTCTGGGTGGCAGCCTGGGTCTTGCCTACTCCATAAGTTCAACTCCTGTCCATTCATATGCCACCTCTTCCGTGAAGCCTTCTTGGATTTCCCGATAACAGAAAGATACCCTTCCTCCTCCAAACTCTACTAGTCTTTTGTCTGAACGTTTAAGGGCCCCTTATCACCCTTCTCCCCAAACCTGCTCATCCTATATAACTTCTGTCTCAGGGAATGGCATCAATCTCTCTCTCTACTCACTACTGTACAAACCTGGGATAGATTATACGTTCTGCACTTCATTGCACACTCCATTTCCAACCTAAATATTTTAACTTTTATTCCATTTCCTTCTCTCCATTCCTCATACCAACACTCTAGTTCAGGCCACCAACAGGCTTCAGTCTGGGGTCCCTGCCTCAGCCTGACCACCTTCCAGCTCATGTTCTACCATGTTCTACATGGCTATCACAAACACAAAAGTGACCTTGTCACTCCATCACTGCCTTGTCTGAAACTCTTTCCTGACCTCCTGACTCCTTAGAGCAGTGGTCTCTGGAGTAGTGTGCTCACATCCCAGGGCTGAGCTGCAGTGTGTGCTCACATCCCAGGGCTGGGAAGCAGGAAGAGTGATACAACTTCCATCCATAGCTTTTGTGTTTTATCTTTACCAAAATTTGATATATGGGTTGACTTTAGCCACCTTACAGGATCTGTGTCAGACTGAACTCTGACTGTAAGCATGGGGGAGGAGGCAGCTTGAGAAAAGAGGAAGATTTCTACCATCAGGAGTTTCCTCTGGGCACACGCATTCCTTCTTCATTTTCAAAATATTTCAAACAATTTTAGTTTAAGAGTTAAAGGATGTCATTTACATAGAAAGAAATTCAAATGGTAGACTATAACACTTTGAAATAGAAGAGCTAGAAAAATCTTCATTGCCACATAGCAACCCAGTGGTTATTTTGCTTCAAAATAGTTAAAGGAGTTGTCAAATTTAAAGATGATTTATCTTTAAGGCAGCTTATATGATCAACATAGCTTTTTAATTTAACTACTACGTACAAAATAGATAACAACAAGGATATGTTGTATAGCACAGGGAATGATAGCCACTATGTTTATTTATTTATTTATTTGGCTGTGCCGGGTCTTAGTTGCGGCAGGCGGGCTCCTTAGTTGCGGCTCACCGGCTCCTTAGTTGAGGCACATGGACTCCTTAGTTGTGGCATGCGAACTCTTTGTTGCGACATGCATGTGGGAACTAGTTCCCTGACCAGGGGTTGAACCCTGGCCCCCTGCATTGGGAGCGCGGAGTCTTAACCACTGTGCCACCAGGGAAGTCCCACAGCCATTATCTTGTAATAACTTTTAATGGAGTATAATCTGCGAAAATACTGAATAACTATGCTGTACACCTGAAATATAATATTGTAAATCAACTATACCTCAATAAAAATTAAATTAACATAAAAAAATAAAGATGATTTATCCCTTTTTCTTTGACATGAAAGCAAGTGTCCCAAACTCTCTAACTTTTCTGCGATAATAGGTTGCTATTAATATCCAAATATTGGGAAGAAACCAAACTTGCATAATTTGTTTATCCATGTACACACTACTATATTTAAAATAGTTAACCAACAAGGACCTATTGTGTAGCACAGGTTATTCTGTAATAACCTATATGGGAAAAGAATCTGAAAAAGAATAGATACATGTATATGTATAACTGAATCACTTTGCTGTACACCTGAAACTAACACAACATTGGTAATCAACTATAATCCAGTATAAAATAAGAATTTTTTTTCAAAAGGAGGAGGAGGAGGAAGAAGTAAACAAAAAGCCCTGTGTATGTGTGTACAGTTTTTATACACAAACCCTTCATCCACTGATGATGAAAACAGCAGAGGCCATTCGAAAAATTCAATAAAGCAACAGGAGAAATAGCATCGAGCACTTGAGAAGAGCATTTTAGTTTCGGATGCTTATTTTCTCATTGAGTTTCTATGAGGCAGGTCATCTGTGCTGTTCACCATGTCTTGTACCACAATATCCAAACACATATTAGGATTATACTTTCCTATATATTTCATGTTATTTTTAGCCAATAAAATGTGAGCAGAAGTGATATGGGTCATTTCTGGGCAGAAGTTTTAAAAGCCTGATCAACCACACTCTTTTGATTTTTCTTTTATGTCTGTGTCCAGCATCAGTCGAGGACACTTGGTGATGAGGCCTTCTTAACCACGGTTCCTGAGTGAGGATTATGTATAGTGGTTCCCTGCCATTCCCTCAACCATCTCATAATGGGCAGGAAATGTGACTAAAAAGTGAATATTTGCTGTTTTAAGCCACTGAGATTTGGGGGGATGTTTGTTACTTCAGCATAACCAGGACCATCCTGACTGGTACAATCATCATTCCCAGTCTACATCATTTCTCATTATATGAGCATCACTATAGTAGAGGGTGTAATATGGACTCTAGTGCCAGACTACCTGGGTTTATATCTTGCTCTGCCACTTACTAGCTGCGTGACCTTAGGCAAGTTACTTAACTTCTATCTATAAAATGGGAGCGATAATAGCATTGTCAGGGTTAAGTGAATAAAGATATGTAGAGAGTTGAGAATAGTCTCTGGCACATACTAAGGACTACTTGGTTGCTTATCACATATGAAGGAACTGCAGGAAAGTTAACCTATTTTCTTGTGGCCACATAGCTGGTAAGCATGATTCTAAGACTAAACTGGAGCTGCTGTTTTTTAAACCTCATACTCCTTGCAACATAGACACTGTATGTGGTGTGTGATTCTCAGCAAATAGCTTAATCTTATCCAGAGTTTCAGTGGTTGTAGAATAAAGCTCTAGCTGGTTGTTTCACTTACAGAGCCTTTGTGAGCCCCAAAGGAGATAATGGATGTTAAAGTGCTTTGCCAACTAATTGTGAGGGTCTATTAAACAGCACACCGTGCTAATGCCATTAGGCAATTCACATTGTACAGGGAACGCACTGGAACATCTTAACGAAAAGACATTTAGATTTTCTTCTACAAAACAAAAATCATAAGAAGACAAACTTTTTCATTGCACTGTTTTTCTTCTTGTTGTGTCTGGGGTTTGACTTAATAAAAGAGAAGAATGAAATTACGGAGAAGTAATGAATAATTTACAGACAGCGATCCTCTTTGGAAAGGCTACCCAGCAGTTGCATAGAACTACAAACACATTCCATGTGTTTCAAGATCAGTTCTTGAGGGGGGAGGGGGCCTTTGAGCATTCTTGAAGCTAAAATGGAGGGAATTCTGCTCTGAGTTACGGGTCCTTTTCAATTTTTCCAAAGTAGAGCCCCACCGATACTTTGCTGTGCCTCGTCAGTCGCAAGTAAAGAAAAAAGAAAAATGCCTATAGATCACTCGCCTTATAAACATCTGCACCTGCTCTTTTTCTCCACAAACTCTGAGCTTCTGGAGGACAGGGGTACCATCCTTCATTTCCACGTGCCCACACTTAGCACAGCGCTTAGCACATAGTGCTCAGAAGTATTTGTTGAATTCATGGACAAAGCCCCAAACCTTTCTTGCTCTACAGCCCCTTGCTGTCCCAAGATGCTTCTAAGAGTCCCAGGGGAACCACGGAGGTGTGTTTGGCCCTGCCAATTGGGGAGTGGGGAGACCCTCTACCTCTTCCCCTTTCAATTAAAGCTGCTTTGCTCTCATCTGTTTTCATGGAGGGCTTCTAGCTAAGATTTATTTTCAATAAAGACTCCACTTAATAGTTATTATTATTTTTTGTAGCTCTAGATCAAGCTGGGTACCAATAATGCAACAGTTTACCAGCATAAGAGCGATGATGTCATTTCCTTTAATTGAACTATTAAAGACGAGTGTTTGGTATATGATAAAAGACGAAGAACCTTAGAAATGTTCTTTCAGTTGAAATGCTTCGAATGGTTCATTTTTTAGCCAATTAACCAATCCATCGACCGTGCTGGAGAAATGACAGCCATCATTTATCTGTAGATTAGACTTTCTCCAGCGTTAAATAAATGGATGAATAGAGAGACAGCTTCAGCGGAGTAGCAGATTGGTGCTATGGGTGAATAAGTACATCCAGCTCCTCAGCTTTGGACTGGAGTTCTAATGCTGCATCTACCCCTTGTTGGCTGTGGAAACTGGAGCAAAGGAAGTAAATTCCCCTCCGTAAAATGGGAATGATATGGGCTTCTCAAAGCAAGTGACTCTCAACACCACCAAGGGGCATGGAGTCTGCATTAAAGCAGGCCTGGATGTGAAGTTAGGTATCTCAACTTACTACCTGTGGGACTCACGCTAGTTGCATTAGTCTCTGAGTCCCAGTTTTCTTAGGTGCAATGGGAAAGAGAACTAGATTTTTGTGGAGTTGTTAGGATAGTTTATAAAATCATGTATATAAAGCACTTAACCTGGTGCAGTTTGAACACTCAAAAATAGTGGCTACTACTAATTTTTGTTAGTAATTAATAAAATTAACAATTTGTAATTATACAACTATATACAGGTTGAATCAGACTAAAAAAAAAAATTATGAATTGATCACACTACCCTTTCCTGCTAAAATTGTGCCTGCATTTGTTCTATTTACATCTAAAGAGCTTCAACCAACCCATTTCCTATACCAACGGGGCAGTTCCTAGACATATATTGGTTCAAAAAGGATGAACTAATTTACAGTGTAGTAAGAACTGAGTGATTGGTCCTCAGCTCCCTAGATGACAGTGCCCTTGGACATTCTGGGAAAAGTGGAAAAACAAGAGAGTTAGTTATGGAGATCAGCTACGGTCACTGTGCAGGGTGTTCTGTGCAAGTGTCAAGTCTTATCTTTACAATAACCCTGGGTACCATTACCAGTACCATTTTACAAATTAGGAAACTGAGTTCCAAGAAGTTCCTTTCTTTAGGTCACACATATAGAGGTGGAATAGTTGGAATTTCACCCCAGGTGTGTGAGCCTAAATGTAGTGGTCCATTTCCTCTACACTGAAAGGTTTATGTTGAAAGAGGAGCCACGCTTAGGGGTACATGAACCACTGGGGTTTGATCTGGCTCTACCCAACAGATGGATGACACAGTTTCTGCCAGCTAATTCCAAAAGTCAGCAGACTATAGAAAGCTCCCTTCTGTAGATTCCAGAGTTCACTGAGGGTACCTCAGGGGTCACTCACTGTTGGGGTGGGAGCTGCCAGCATGGTGGCCATGCAGCCCGACTTTGCCTGCAACCATGATCTATCCTATAGCCTTTACTGGAATTCAGAGTCAGCCTGCCTTACAAACCATGGGGCCCATCTGCTTCTAAAAAGTTGGAAAGCTATTCTGTGTTGGCCTTTTATCTTCATAAAAGATGTCGTTTCATTCTCACCCTATGCTACATATACAGTCCATTTATCTCATTTGTTCATTTATTCAACAAGCATCTCTTGAAGTCCTCTGCAGATATAAGCAGGGAACCAAACAGACGAATCAGAAAATCAGTTCCTGTATTTATGGAGATTGCATTAGGATGGTTTCCCCCCATTTTACAGCTAAGGAGGCTGGAGCAGAGAGAGGTTAAGTCACTCGCTCAAGGTCAGGAAGTAATGGGTCCTGATCGGCCCTCACAATGCCAGACTGCAAGCTGAGAGCTCTTTGGACACCTTCCTGCTGCTTGCACTCCCTTCAGCATCACCCTCTTGCTTTTGGGGGGTGGAAAGGTAATGGGAAAGCCTGGAGCAGGATTCCTGTTCAAAAACAGTGTGGACTGCATGAGAGAAAAGCAAGAGAAGCAATCCAGCCACCCCTTTCCCACACTGAGCTCTATGTCTTTCTCTCTCTGTAAAAATAGATTTTTAAAAAACTAAGGTTGCCCTAAATGGTGTGTGTGTGTGTGTGTGTTAGTTCTCTGCAATGCATACTTCTTAAACTCACAAGCATTTTCTTATGCCATTGAATATTAATGTAAGTCATGGTACTTAATGGTTACCCATTTCCCTATTTTGTAATATGCAAAACTTTATCTAACCATTTCCTGCCTTTAGACATTTAGGGAGTCAAATGAGCATGCCTCAGGGTCTTTGTGCTGCTGCTTAGGCTGCGTGTCATTGGCCGGAAGTTATTTATCCTACAAGAATTTCAAGTTCCTCATCTGAAAATTGGGGAAAGTAATAGTATTTTCCTCTCAGGGCCGTGGTCAGTATTAGGTGAGGTGAGTCAGGAAGGTTATTTGGTATAGTGTCTGGCACATGGTGAGCATTCAATCAACATTAGCTTTATCAGCTATTGTTACCGGATAGTTTCAGTCTTCACCATTGTCAATAATTTTGCAAAAAGAATACTTGTTCATGTTAAAGACAACTCATGCATTTCAAAGAGAAGTGCAGCCTTATGGATACTGTTGTCAGGGACTTTTCAGAACAAGGTGAGAAAGGGGGTTTGAGGAGGAAAGAGACAGAGAGAGAAGCAAGGGAGAGAGGGAGACAGAGCAAAAAAGAACTACAGGAGGGAGAGAGAAGGAGGAACGGATGCCGCGAAGCATGCAGGGGGCATGGGCACTCTTGCCTCCAGTGAGGAAAGCAAAATAACTCCTGTTTTTCATTCCTCGTCCTGCCATGTTGCTTGGCAGGGCAACCCCGTCACAAGGATTAAGACCTTTGTTCCAATTAACTACCAGGGACAAGCCAGTTCCTGCTTGACATTCTGGTGTCATTCCATGCCTCTTTAGCAACTGTGCTGAGAAGACCAGGCTCTGTAATTTTCATTAAGATTCATCAAGGGAGCCTTTGGAGATTATTAATAAAGATACTGCATATAACACAGCCCACCGTCAGCTCCAGTGTCTCCTCAGCTATCAAGTCTTTCCAAAATAGAGCCAGGGCGTGTGAAGAGGGGCCACCTGGAGCCCCTTTTCAATCTACGTAATGGAATTATTATCTAAGCCTATTTTAATTAATTACATTTTATGAATAGACATCCATGAGATGCTATTAAATGCTTTATTAGAAATAAAGTTATATTCAATCACTTTTTTTTTTGCCATTCATCTAGCTAATATCATGTTTCTAAAATCAAGTATTTTTTTTTTGATGGAATAAATTTACTAAGAGGCTTGATTAAGGCTTATGATCTTGTTACTGTCAGAAGTTTACTGACTTTTCTTCCCTCTCAGTGTTAGTTCTGCTAACTTATTAAGGATGTATGTGAGACCTCCTAGGCTATACTTTGATCCTTTGGGTATCAATGGCAGATTTCAGGCATCAGAAACAATTGCAGAAATCTGGAGCTAGGAGGTAGGATGCCGTAATTGCTAAGACCAATGGCTTTGGCATCAGTTGGTTCTGGATTGGTGCCTTTATTCTGCCACCGACTAACTGTGTGATTTCGGGCAATTACCCAAACTCCGTAAGCTCCAGTTTCCTCACTGGTAAAGTAGGAGACTAATTCCAGAGCTTAGTCAGGATGTACCCATATAGCTATACTGGTTGTTTATGGTTAACATCCATTCTGATTGGCTTCCCTGGCCTATTCTGATTAGTCCATGCTTTAGCCATACTAGTTGTTCAATATTTTGCTCTCCACCCCTGTCTAACTCCCAGGATTTCTATAAGGACTAAATGAGCTAATGTATGTAAAACCCTTATCTCAGTTGATGGCATATAGTAGGTGTTCATTAAACCCTAGTTATTGTTATTATTATTTTACTAGAATAGCTTTCTGTAACTTAACTGAGTCAAAATTTCCAGTGTCTAGTCTCAGCCCTAATGGCAAGACCCTATTAAAAAATGTTTCTAGAGTGATAACATGCATGCTATCTACTTAAATTTTCAAAAGAACACTCTGAATTTGGGATCTTATGATTCCCATTTCACAGAAGAGGCCATGTAGGCTCTGAGAAGTTAAGCCACATTCATCCACAGCCACACACCTAATAATGGGAAGAAGCAGGAACCAGGTTATGTCTGCTGACTGCAGGTCAAGGTCACTCAGTACGTTCCCTTTAAGTCATCTCGTGGTGCTATAGTCACTCTTTCAAGGAACCATTGCTGTGATCACATCCAGCAACAAACTCTATCTTTAAGAAAGTGGAACCCTGTCTAAAATACTCAGAGTATTACCAATTGATAAGGTAAGTTTACTATAAAGATAAATATTTGATTTAATTTAAACTTCTATGTCACATATGGTGTCTTGGGGGACTCAGGGTCTCAGCTTTGGAGGATTATAACCTTTTCCTATTTCACAGCTACTGCTCTATTTCAGGTCCTTAGTTCTCTTTACTGGACTGTTACAAAAATATCTCCCAGCCAGTTTCATTCCCCTTGGCCTCTGATTTCTCTCATCCAGAGTAAACTGGAGAGAGAGTTATCCATCTCCATGGTTACCCTCCTCAAGCCCAGATCAGAACATTGACACTTCCCCACTTCAAGTGTCAGTGACTTCCCATTGCCTGAGGGATGAAGCCCCAGTATGTCTTACAAGGTCACCAACTATCTGTGCACTAACTCCATTGACTGAATTTAGAATTGTAGGGATCACCAAGGCCTGCTTCAAATCCTTAACACACACACTTATATATGCACAAACATACACATGCACACACAAGTATAGACACATAGGTGCTCACATACTGATGCATATCTACACATCTGCACGCAAGCACACACACAAACACACATACACACCATACACGTATACATATGTACACACATATACACACCACATATATATATGTGTGTGTATAGGGAAACAATCTTTGGATCTCGGTCAAAAGGACCAACGTGGAGGGACCTTCAAGATGGCGGAGGAGTGAGACGTGGAGATCACCTTCCTCCCCACAGATACATCAGAAATACATCTACACGTGGAACAACTCCTACAGAACACCTACTGAACGCTGGCAGAAGACTTCAGACCTCCCAAAAGGCAAGAAACTCCCCACGTACCTGGGTAGGGCAAAAGAAAAAAGAATAAACAGAGACAAAAGAATAGGGACTGGAACTGCGCCTCTGGGAGGGAGCCGTGAAGGAGGAAAAATTTCCACACACTAGGAAGCCCCTTCACTGGTGGAGGGAGGGGTGGTGGCAGGGGGGAAGCTTCAGAGTCACGGAGGGGAGCGCAGCAACAGGGGTGCAGAGCGCAAAGCAGAGAGATCCCCACACAGAGGATCAGTGCTGACCAGCACTCACCAGCCCGAAAGGCTTGTCTGCTCACCCACCAGGGTGGGGGTGCGGGGCTGGGAGCTGAGGCTCAGGCTTCGGAGGTCAGATCCCAGGGAGAGGACTGGCCTCCAGTTTCCTCACTGGTAAAGTAGGAGACTAATTCCAGAGCTTAGTCAGGATGTACCCATATAGCTATACTGGTTGTTTATGGTTAACATCCATTCTGATTGGCTTCCCTGGCCTATTCTGATTAGTCCATGCTTTAGCCATACTAGTTGTTCAATATTTTGCTCTCCACCCCTGTCTAACTCCCAGGATTTCTATAAGGACTAAATGAGCTAATGTATGTAAAACCCTTATCTCAGTTGATGGCATATAGTAGGTGTTCATTAAACCCTAGTTATTGTTATTATTATTTTACTAGAATAGCTTTCTGTAACTTAACTGAGTCAAAATTTCCAGTGTCTAGTCTCAGCCCTAATGGCAAGACCCTATTAAAAAATGTTTCTAGAGTGATAACATGCATGCTATCTACTTAAATTTTCAAAAGAACACTCTGAATTTGGGATCTTATGATTCCCATTTCACAGAAGAGGCCATGTAGGCTCTGAGAAGTTAAGCCACATTCATCCACAGCCACACACCTAATAATGGGAAGAAGCAGGAACCAGGTTATGTCTGCTGACTGCAGGTCAAGGTCACTCAGTACGTTCCCTTTAAGTCATCTCGTGGTGCTATAGTCACTCTTTCAAGGAACCATTGCTGTGATCACATCCAGCAACAAACTCTATCTTTAAGAAAGTGGAACCCTGTCTAAAATACTCAGAGTATTACCAATTGATAAGGTAAGTTTACTATAAAGATAAATATTTGATTTAATTTAAACTTCTATGTCACATATGGTGTCTTGGGGGACTCAGGGTCTCAGCTTTGGAGGATTATAACCTTTTCCTATTTCACAGCTACTGCTCTATTTCAGGTCCTTAGTTCTCTTTACTGGACTGTTACAAAAATATCTCCCAGCCAGTTTCATTCCCCTTGGCCTCTGATTTCTCTCATCCAGAGTAAACTGGAGAGAGAGTTATCCATCTCCATGGTTACCCTCCTCAAGCCCAGATCAGAACATTGACACTTCCCCACTTCAAGTGTCAGTGACTTCCCATTGCCTGAGGGATGAAGCCCCAGTATGTCTTACAAGGTCACCAACTATCTGTGCACTAACTCCATTGACTGAATTTAGAATTGTAGGGATCACCAAGGCCTGCTTCAAATCCTTAACACACACACTTATATATGCACAAACATACACATGCACACACAAGTATAGACACATAGGTGCTCACATACTGATGCATATCTACACATCTGCACGCAAGCACACACACAAACACACATACACACCATACACGTATACATATGTACACACATATACACACCACATATATATATGTGTGTGTATAGGGAAACAATCTTTGGATCTCGGTCAAAAGGACCAACGTGGAGGGACCTTCAAGATGGCGGAGGAGTGAGACGTGGAGATCACCTTCCTCCCCACAGATACATCAGAAATACATCTACACGTGGAACAACTCCTACAGAACACCTACTGAACGCTGGCAGAAGACTTCAGACCTCCCAAAAGGCAAGAAACTCCCCACGTACCTGGGTAGGGCAAAAGAAAAAAGAATAAACAGAGACAAAAGAATAGGGACTGGAACTGCGCCTCTGGGAGGGAGCCGTGAAGGAGGAAAAATTTCCACACACTAGGAAGCCCCTTCACTGGTGGAGGGAGGGGTGGTGGCAGGGGGGAAGCTTCAGAGTCACGGAGGGGAGCGCAGCAACAGGGGTGCAGAGCGCAAAGCAGAGAGATCCCCACACAGAGGATCAGTGCTGACCAGCACTCACCAGCCCGAAAGGCTTGTCTGCTCACCCACCAGGGTGGGGGTGCGGGGCTGGGAGCTGAGGCTCAGGCTTCGGAGGTCAGATCCCAGGGAGAGGACTGGCCGCGTAAACACAGCCTGAAGGGGGCTAGTGCGCCACAGCTAGCTGGGAGGGAGTCTGAGAAAAAGTCTGGAACTGCTGAAGAGGCAAGAGACCACTGTTTCAGGGTGCATGAGGAGAGGGGATTCAGAGCACCAACTAAATGAGCTCCAGAGACGGGAGCAAGCTGCGGCTATCAGCGCGGACACCAGACATGGGCATGAGATGCTAAGGCTGCTGCTGCAGCCACCAAGAAGCCTGTGTGCAAGCAGAGGTCACTCTCCACACCTCCCCTCCCAGGAGCTGTGCAGCTGCCACCGCCAGGGTCCCGTGATCCAGGGACAACTTCCCCGGGAGAACACAAGATGCACCTCAGGCTGGTGCAACATCACGCCGGTCTCTACCGCCGCAGGCTTGCCCCGCATTCCGTACCCCTCCCTTCCTCTGGCCTGAGTGAGCCCCGGAATCAGCCTCTCCTTTAACCCCATCCTGTCTGGGCAGGAACAAAAGCCTGAGGGTGACCTACACACAGAGGCGGGGCCAAATCCAAAGCTGAACCCCAGGAGCTGTGCGAACAAAGAAGCGAAAGGGAAATATCTCCCAGCAGCCTCAGGAGCAGCGGATTAAAGCTCCACAGTCAACTTGATGCACCCTGCAGCTGTGGAATACCTGAATAGACAACGAATCATCCCAAAATTGAGACAGTGGACTTTGGGAGCAACTGTAGACTTGGGGTTTGCTTTCTGCATCTAATTTGTTTCTGGTTTTATGTTTATTTTGGTTTAGTATTTAGGGCTTATTATCATTAGTAGATTTGGTTGCTCTCTTCCTTTTTTAAAATATATATATATATATATTTTGCTTTTTCTCTTTTTGTGAGTGTGTATGTGTATGCTTCTTTGTGTGATTTTGACTGTATAGCTTTGTTTTTGTCCTAGGGTTCTGTCTGTCTGTTTTACTTTTTTAATTTTTTTATTTTTTGCGGTATGCGGGCCTCTCACTCTTGTGGCCTCTCCCGCTGCTGAGCACAGGCTCCGGGCGTGCAGGCTCAGCGGCCATGGCTCACGGGCCCAGCTGCTCCGCGGCACATGGGATCTTCCTGGACCAGGGCACGAACCTGTGTCCCCTGCATCGGCAGGTGGACTCTCAACCACTGTGCCACCAGTGAAGCCCCTTAAAGCATTTTGATAATCAATGTTTATTTCTTCTGCAATGCCATCTCTGCAGCATATCTTCTGCTTAAGTTCAAGATGGAAACTCTTATGGAAAGTCTGTGGATGAATGGATAAAAAAGATATTCTCCCTTCCTTCCTTCCTTCCTTCCTTTCTTTCTCCCTCTCTTTTTCTCTACACACACACACACACACACACACACACACACACACACACACACACACACTCTGGAATATTATTCAGCCTTAAAAAAGAGGAAATCCTGCTATCGGCGGCAATATGGATGAATGTGGAGAACATTATGCTCAGTGAAATAAGCCAGACAGAGAAAGACAAATACTCTGTGGTATCACTTATATGTGGAATCTAAAAACAAAGTTGCACTGATAGAAACAGAGTAGAAAGGTGGTCGTCAGGGGCTAGGATTGGGGTAGGGAAAAGGGGAACTTTTGGCCATGGGGTACAAACTTTCATTTTAAGATGAATAGGTTCTGAGGTTCTAATGTAAACATGGTGACTATAGTTAATAATACTTATTGTATACTTGAAATTTGCCGAGAGTAGGTCTTAAGCATTCTCATCAAACAAAAGATAACTACGTGAGGTGATGGATGTGTTCATTAACTTGATTGTGATAATCATTTAAAAATGTGTAAGTATAGGGGCTTCCCTGGTGGCGCAGTGGTTGAGAGTCCGCCTGCCGATGCAGAGGACACGGGTTCGTGCCTCGGTCTGGGAAGATCCTCGGTCCGGGAAGATCCCACATGCCGCGGAGCGGCTGGGCCCGTGAGCCATGGCAGCTGAGCCTGCGCGTCTGGAGCCTGTGCTCCGCAACGGGAGAGGCCGCAACAGTGAGAGGCCCGCGTACCGCAAAAAAAAAAAAAAAAATGTGTAAGTATATCAGATTACCACATTGTGCACTTTAAATATATACAACTTTGTCAATTATATCTTAACAAAAATTTAGAGAAAGAAAGGAAGAAAGAAAGAAAGAAAGGAAAGTTTTGCTGCTTAAACTTGATTTTGACATGGTTGGTAAATCACAGACTTTCAGAGGCTTCAGAAAAGGTTTGGTCCAACTTCCTCATTTCAAAGACAAGCCTCCAAGTAATATCTCTAATGGGCACCTACAGACAAGAGAAGGACCCCTGAGTGACCTGTTCATCACTGTATTTCCAGGGCTTAACACAGTGCCTGACACATGGTAGAACTCAACAAATTATTTGTTGACCGACCCACTGATTTACTGACAGAATAGCGTTTGCACACCTCATCAGCTGTAGAGTTGGTACAAGGCACTGGGGCTTCTGGATGTGGGTCCCACTGCCTCCCTTGAAACCAGTCAACATATCACAATTCATCTTAGTTTTCAGGGCAAGTCTCTGAAGTGTCCAAATTAACAGCAAGAAGCAACTGCAGCCTTTTCCATCTACCAAGGGCTGATCAAAAGGGAACTCTGGGTGGGAGTGGTGGGCTACTTTTCCACGGTCCCCACTGGGGGAAACATCTGCATCTCTGTAAAAGAGGGGGCAACAGCAGAGTGGACATTTCCAGTCTCCCTCCACCTGCCTACTTGGTCTTAGGGATGGTTATGGTTGGATTTTCATCATATACCTCATGGCAAAGCACCTCACTGCCTTGATCGGGCCCCGGTTGTGGGTAAGTTCCAGAGGTGGGACCCTGAGGGCCCACCCAGGGGGCATATCTGCCCACCCAGACTGTGATTTCAGGCTCAGTATTGAAATGACCAGTGTCACGTCAATAGAACAGGATCCCATTTAGGAAAAGGGCTTCTGTGCCCTCTTCTTAACTAGGGGACTTCACAGCATTTCCCAATGTCAACAGACCTCTGCCTGAAACCTGAATAAAGTCAGGGATCTCTCAGCAAGTAGAAGGGTCAGGTACACTGTGTTGGCTGTGGCCAGGTTCAAGAAAGGGAGCCTCCAACTCCTTAGATTCCTCTTGCCTATTCCTGGATTGCTCTTGGGAACCAGCAGGCAAGCTGAGCCTACAGTGGAGGGTGTATGTTTGGCGGATGCGGAGCAGGGGTTGTTGTCCTGGCTGAACCTGAAGCCAGACTGCCATTCCCGAGCATCACACGGATGCCTGAGAGACCGCACGACCCAGGTGTGAGTGCGCGAGGAGAGTCTTCTGGTCTGTGTCTCCAACAACGCTCTTCTTCCCTTGTAAGATGAAGACATAATCCACAGAGATTTCTGCCCATGTGTCCACTCTCTACTCCCTTTGCTGTGGTTGTGGGAAGATGTGATGCTTGGAGGATCTGCAAACATTCTGGAACCTTGAGGGGAGCTTTGGCAATATTGAGCTTCTGTCCCAAAGCCATAAACAGCCTAGCTCCAAAGTCCTTGACCACAATAGCTCATCCCCCTTTGATTCAGCCTCTTAATTTGTCAGCTACACTCACCGAAGCCAAAAGCACTTGCCACACAGCCGTGAAGACAGCCAGGTTGCCCTTCAGTGATTCCTGTTGGCCTTAGGATAAAATGCAACCCCTTAACACGGCTTAGAAGGCCCTGCAGGTTCTGGATGCTCCCAGGGTGCCGTCTTCCTGTCACCACCACTTCCACCCCAGGCTCCACCAGCTGCCACTACAGCACATCCCGAATCCTGCACATGGCCACCCATCTTCCAAGCGCTCCATTCCACCTCCAGGATCTAATGTCTTACTTTTCAGGTAACAGCTTAGACATCTGTACTCTGGAAAGTTTTCTCCAGCACCCCAGACTGCACTAACTGTTACTTCTCTATCGCCCCCAAGCACCCTGGTTTGATTCATCTCAGAGCATATTGTACCGTATTGGAATCGTCTATGCATTTATCTTTCCCACCGCACTGTAATCTCCCTGAGGGCAAGTGCTATGCTCACCATGTTCACTGCTGTATCCCCACAAGGACATTGGTCATACAAATGTATTGCACAAAGGATTGAAAGGGAGGTGTAACTAGAACATAATGAAGCCAGCGGTTCCTATGGGAGAACTAATGGGTATACAGTCTTCATGAAATAAGTCAAAGAACTCCACCTTTCAACGTACATATGACCGACCGCAAAGGATAGATGGGGTGGTTTTGGTCTTTCCCATCAAGCACATCAAAGGCTCGGGTATTAGGGAGAAGGTCCCAAATTACCTGATGGTTTTGATCATGCTGAGGCCCATTTCAACGCAGCAGTGGGCGTGGTCCTGGCGGGGCTCAGGAAGTCCCGAAACGCAGTAGTAGCAGTCTCCCAGGATTTTAATGCGAAGGCAGTGATGCTCCTGAAAGGAACGAGGTGGGAGAGGGAAGTCAACAGATAGGTAAGTGCTTCCGAAATCCTTGGGAAAGAGGGGAGCCGGGTCAGCAGGTCTGCACCTTGGGATCAGGGACTTCTACCTTTGAAATGTGCTGCTATTTTCTTCCCAGGAAATTGGAGCGGGGAGTTGAAGGGCTCAGTGGTGGAACGCAGACATGGAAAAACACTGGATTTTGCGTTTGTCAGATACAGGGCCATATCCCAGCTCTGCCATGTGGTAGCTTTCTGATCTTAATCCCCCGTGGAACAGTAAACACTCAAGTCCTGCTCCCACTGATGTATCTCTTCTCAGGACATGTCTCTGGATTAACACTTTATATCACTTGCTAGCTCAACGATAAGAACTTAAAAAATAAATCAGGGCTTCCCTGGTGGCGCAGTGGTTGAGAGTCCGCCTGCCGATGCAGGGGACACGGGTTCGTGCCCCGGTCCGGGAAGATCCCACATGTTGCGGAGCGGTTGGGCCCGTGAGCCATGGCCGCTGAGCCTGCGCGTCCAGAGCCTGTGCTCCGCAATGGGAGAGGCCGCAACAGTGAGAGGCCCGCGTACCGCAAAAACAAATAAACAAACAAACAAAAAATAATAAATAAATCACTTAGGGATACCAACTGTTCCAACTCTATATAAAGTCCTTTCCCAACGACGGTACTGGCACCTTAAGAAGAGGGGCTGACTGTCTTGTACATACTTGTATTCATTTACTGATTCACACGCTTGCTCGTCGATAAAAACATCAGGTGTGCATCTATCATAAAGCAAGCATTGTCCCTGACACAAAGATGATTAAAACAACCCCTATTATATATTAAACAGAATGCACCCTCACAAGAACCTGGAGGTAGGTACAATTTTTATCCTGATCACTTCACCAGTGAGAGGCAGAACACACCTGTTTGTTTGGTGGATTCACAATCTTGAAGACATGATCCTTACAAAGTTTCGAAGAGCAACAAGTACCTAGGAAATGGTGCATACTTTCATATTGGATGGGAATACGCTGGATTTTGCAGCTTATAAAGGAAAGAGAACTTGGGGCGGTAGAGCATAGGGGCTAAAAGCACTGGCTGAGGAGTCCCATTGCAGATCAAATCCTAGACCCGCCACCCCATCCTCACTGTGTGTTTTTAGGTAAATTACTTAACCTCTGAGCCTCCGTTGCCTCATCCATAAAATGGGGATAAGAATAGGACCTCATTGTGTGATTGTAAAGATGTAGGAAGATGAGGCATGTGAAGGCTTAGTATAGGGTCCAGCAGATGGGACACTAAATTAATGTCACCCATCTCTATGATGATGACTTGGACTCCTGTCCTCGTTCTTTCACATTTCTATCTGTGACACAGGCAGATTCTCTCTAGGTCTCCTTGGGTAGATGGTTGGGACGGAACGACTCTGAGGTGTCTTCTAGATTTGAAGCCCTAGGTGCCTGTGGGTCTATGGCTTTGTGGGTTAGGGGCTCTCCTTGGGAAACCAGAGTCCAAGGGCATGAGGAGGGGAGTTGCAGACAGAAAGGGGCCTACTGAGATGCCAGCAGCACAGTGGATGCCCTGGTACTGCCAATTTATAAAGCACCATGCTGGTTTCCTAATCTGATCAGGCATTGGGACATCATGTTTGGGTAACAAGTGAAATCACTTTCCCAATAAAAAACAAATATCAGACAGGGAAAAGAGAATCAGAACTGGCTCTGGTGTTTCCCTGTCTGGATCAGATCTCCTGGGCCTTGCCAACCTTCCCAAATGGGCACAGATGCGATCTTCAGAACGCTGAGAGCAGGCACAGCCATCCCACGGTTATTTTTAGGAGTGTGTGGTTCCTATCTATTGGCTGCTTCAATGCAACTAATTTTGTAAGAGAGCAAAAAGGGAAGCTCAAGACCTTCACTTGTTTCTTCTAAGACGCTCTAGACTGTTACAGCCAGAATGGAAGTAGGGAGACCTGCCCCACTGGTTCTGGCAGTTTCCAGATTTGTGGAGTCCATGGGACAGCTTTAAAAAAAACCCAGAAGGTCCAAGGCACTTTTCTAGGGTTCAATTTTGTGTTTTGCCAAGGAAGTATGAAAAGTCCATCAACATACAAAAATAACAACCAAACTACCCAACTATCCCCATCACTTTATAAAAGAAAGGGTGTTTTTAACACCAAAAAAGTAAAAAGATGTACTCTTGGGATAAAGGAAAGTTCCTGGCACTAAATGAAATGAATGATAAAAACTCAATACATTGAAGTGTGTGTGTATATATATATATATATATATATATATATATATATACACACACACAATTGCTATACATATACTATATATATATATGTTGTGTATATGTGTAGACACTACAGCAATGTAGTGAGTTTTTATATGCATATACATATACATATATGTATCTCGCATGTGGCCACAAGTTAAAACTTCCTAACATTTGTTTGCAAAGGAGCAAATCCCTTATTCTGATTCTGCAGCGGAGAACACTGAGGCTGGGAGGTAGGGGTTGGTGACTTCAATCAGCCACACTTTGCCTTCAGATGGTCTCTGGGGCAGAGCGTGCTGTGACTCGGGCTGTTGGTAGCCTGGTCAGCACAGAGATCTGCCTCCCTGTTGACAATGGGGAGGGGGGAGGGAAAGGGTAGAGCAGGAAATACTTTGGTCTAAGAATCAGATCTCCGCATTCTAGTCAAATTTACCAACTGTTTGACCTTCGATAAGTCACTGAAGCCACTGATATGTGGGTTTCAATTCCCCATATGTGGGGTTTCAATTCCCCATATGTGACGCATGTGAGAATGGTCCCCTTGCCCTTAATACATAACTAAGTAAGCATGGCCATCAACTAGCAATGCCAGTGACAATTAGCCTGAAAATAGTCTTCTCCACATTTAATGCTATGCCTTATCTTTTCTCCTTTGAGTCTCACAATAACCCTGAACATGGCAGACCATGTTTTTAGATATGAAAATTTCAGTGTAAGAGAGATGGAAAACTTCCTGTGCCACAGAGCAGCTGGCTAAAAAGTAATGGATATGGATTATATATGATATTCAGAAGCTCCAAATCAGTGATTTTTCCATGCAAACAGAGGTGAAACTATTTTGGAAAACTTTAGGGAAAGGCAGTTGTATTTATTGAGCACATACTATGTGCCGGGCTATGTGTTAAAGGCATTATATTGATCTTGTTTAGTCTTTATGACCACATTCTGAGTCATGTGCCACTTCACAGATGGCTTAAGGAAGTGAAGGTCACACAGCAAGTGAGAGACAGAAGTGGAATTCACAGCATGTCTGTTTGACTTTGGGACTCCACGCTCTTTCTTTACAAAACTGCAGAAATTATGGCAGAGTCCAGAATGGCAGATCTCCTGACAAAAATGTGTTTTGGAAGGAGATCTGTAAAATAGTTCATTACCCTTTGGAAAGTGAAGATGTTTGTAACCCAGGGTTCATCTTTCTTCTAAACAAAAGGTGAAGCTGGCAGCCTCCTTGAAAAACTGTGGGCCCCATATAAATGGTATGTATATATGCATGTGTGTATATATACCAATCATGTATGTATATATAAATATAAATATAAATATGAAAGGCCTGTCTTCTCGTCTGTCAAGTTCTGTCAATTTGCAGACACATTTTTCTGATCAATTCCTGTGAGCTGTCAGATGATTTGACAGTAATATCCAAGCAACTTCTTTTTACCAGAAACTGCTTTGAAAAACTCACATTAAAAAAGCCAGGTTGCTTTGAAAAAAGATACTGAAAAAGAAAAATAAAGTAGGGTGAGGGTCTTGTAAATTTTATCGAGTAAGTCTTAATATAATCCTTTTCCTCCCATCTTGATGGCTTTGATATGATAAAAATCTTGGGAAAAAATCCAGAGAATTTATGAAACCATGTATGCACATAACACTGAGGAGATATAAGTACCAAATTATCAAAGACGGTTATATCTTTGAGGAGGGGTAAGATTACAGGGATACATACTTTCTCTATTGTCTCTATCTTTGATGTTTGAATTTTACATAATGGACAAGTATTGCTTTAGTAATCAGAAAAAAAAATGAAAAGAAAAAAGACTCTCAGAACAAAAACATTAGTGCTACGAATGCACTTAAAAAAGTTATATTAGAAATCATGACAATTTTTATAGTACTTTATCTAATTGTAATTATACAAATTAACACATGAATATATTGTTCTAGTAAAAATGAAACTGTAGATAAGTCTCCTTTAGTAGCCTCTCCCCCTCAGACACACCACAGCCTGGAAACCTGGTCTCCCTTCCCCTCTTTAGAGGCTGTTATGCTTTAATATATACATTTCTATGTTTATATATATGAACCATTTTTCATGCTCTTTAGCCATAAATTGATCATACTATGTTTATAGATCTGAGACATGCTTTATCATGCAACATGTCTTGAAAATTCTTTCTATGTCAGTACAGAAATAGCTATCTCATTCTGTAAAATCTGTTGATTAGCTTTCCATAGTGTTGGAATTGTTCCTTGTTACAATCATTTAGGTTGCTTCCCGTTTTGTCAGCAATCTGAAACAAGGTTTAAGATGTAGTGATGTTGATTTTAAAGCCTTGATAATAGCATACATATTTTTCATTCCTAATTTGTTAGGGAGAGGAGTAGGTAGCGACTACTTTATTTACTTATTTATTTTTTTTATAAATTTATTTATTTATTTTTGGGTCTTCGTTGCTGTGTGTGGGCTTTATCTAGTTGCCGTGAGCGGGGGTTCCTCTTCGTTGCAGTGCGCGGGCTTCTCATTGCAGTGGCTTCTCTTGTTGCGGAGCACGGGCTCTAGACACGCAGGCTTCAGTAGTTGTGGCTCGTGGGCTCAGTAGCTGTGGCTCATGGGCTTAGTTGCTCCATGGCATGTGGGATCTTCCCAGACCAGGGATTGAACCCGTGTCCCCTGCATTAGCAGGCGGATTCTTAACCACTGCACCACCAGGGAAGTCCAGGACTACTTTATTTTTTTAAAAAAAGATCAAAGATCAAAAGTTACTAGAGTTTGCCAAGGGCACTAGAAAGGGTCGAAAACACTCTGCTCTGAGCAGCCACAAGGGCACTGAGGAATTCAACCACACTAAGAGGATCTTTAATAGAAGGCTTTGAAGTTTTTGCCTGCATCATAATAATGCAGTAGATAAACGGGAAGGTGCAATGGATGATATTTACATGGGAAGTGGGTTCTGTCAGATGTACAACATAATGAAAATCTAAAGCAAATAATTATGGCAAGGCAGAGAGAGATCATTATAAAGCCACAGAATTTTGATGCTAAAAGATATCAGAAAAGGCAAGTCCAATCCCCTTTTACACAGAAGCAAAGTCTGTGACCCACTTGGTTAAGTGATTTGCCTAAGACTGGGGGCAAAAACATTTAAAGGAGGTTTTCTCATTCCAAGGTGGTAGAATTGTTTTCACCGGCAGAGTTTCTCAAGCTTTTCCATAGAAGCCCCCTAGAGTTGAACAGACTGATGCACCTAGGGTGGATAGGGATGGGGTAGGGGGTAGAGTGGGAGTTACGGAGTACTTATGGGTGTTAGTACTTATTTTGAGCCAGTCTCTGTGTATTGTTTCATTTATCCTTCATTATAATTCTGATAGGAAAACTGAGACTCAGAGAGGGGATCTGTACAGTTAATTGAAGTCCAGCCCATAGTTGAGGTCCTAGAAATCTAAATCTTCAAGTTGGCTGGCATGGACGGCAATACATCTCTGACATCTAGCTCCATCCCCTAAAGTGCCTGGGGCACCGCTTAGTGGTCAGGAGTGAGCACCTGGTCTCAGATGGTCTGAATCATAGATGTACCACCTACCAGGGGTTCTGAGCAGATTATTTTACTTCTTTGAGTTTCAGTCACTTGTTCTGTAAAATGGGAACAATAAAGAACCTCTCTTGTAGGTTTGTTTTAAGAACTGAATTAGGCAATCCAGGGCAAATAATGTACACCAGGCAGTTTATGAATGTTAAATATGATCAAAATTAATAATAATTTTACTCTCACACTTGTATGTGTTTAATTTGATTTTTTTTCTTTAAATCTTTCAGTAAGACTCATTCTCCAGAAGATGGACTACAGCTTCTTGCACCCACTGGGGCTCGATGAGCTGTGCACCCCCATCTCACTCCCTCTCTCCCACCATGTACACTGTAACCAGGGCAAAGAGCCCGGGCTACAGCTCCAAGTCCACGTTCCTTAAAAGGTCGCATGGTGCCCTCCAGACCTGTTTCTCCTTTCCTCTTCAAGCTCATTTCTCACTGCAGTCTCCCATGACCTTTGTGCTCCAGCAATCCTGAGCTCCTTATAGCTCCCCAAATAAGCAGCACATTTCCACATTTTCACACTTTCCTGCCTTTGCATCATGGCTCAGCCTGGAAGGCTCTTCATTGTCTAATTTGATGCCGGGAAAGCTCCTGCTCTCCCTCACACCTAGCTGCATATAGCCTCTTCTCTTCACGGTGCTATACTACCGCCCTCCTCACCCCAAGCACCGACTGTTCCTTCTTCCGTCCACCAGGACTTCTGTGCCTATTGCTTGCACCACACTGTCCTGCGAATTTCACGGACTTGTCTTTCTCCCTTAGCAGACTCTGAGGGCAGGGACTGGTTTTGTCTCGCCACAACGCTGCACGGTTCCTGGCGCCTAGTAAGTACACAATAAGTGTTGGCTGAACAACTTGGATTACATTTTACATAACGACCCTTTCTCTGAGTCGATGGGGATTACTGTGACACCAGAAACTGACCTTGATCACATCTCTCAATTCTCTTTGGAGGGTCATTTTTGTTCATCTTAGTATCTCTAAGCAGAAATATTTAGAGCCAGAATGTAACGTAGAATAACTATGTGTAACTGGCACCAACCGCCCTTGAGGCAACAATAAAAAGAAATGGTGTGCATTCTTCCCCACCTTCAAATTCCTAGTCCTTCAGGTTAATCCAACCCTTCTAACAGGAGGAGGCCTCAGTTTCCACCTCTTCCTCTGCTCATGTCAGTCTCCTATTCAGTAGTTGTCCAGCAGCTACAGATTACAATGCAGGGTCCTTGGCGGGTCCTTGCTTATTTTTCTAGCCTCACCTCTACCACTCCTTGCCTTGAATTCTCCTTTCAGCAGTGCTAAATCTCTCCTGGTTCTCTACACATGTAGCATCTTAATTTTTGTTTTCCCCTCTGCATACAAGGACCTTCCCTGCCTTCTTCACCTCAATTTCACACCTAACTGATAGATAATATTTTTTTTTGCAATACGCGGGCCTCTCGCTGTTGTGGCCTCTCCCGTTGCGGAGCACAGGCTCCGGACGCGCAGGCCCAGCGGCCATGGCCCACGGGCCCAGCCGCTCTGCGGCCTGTGGGATCTTCCCGGACCGGGGCACAAACCCGTGTCCCCCGCATCGGCAGGCGGACTCTCAACCACTGCACCACCAGGGAAGCCCTAAAATAGGACATTTTGATAACCTAACAATGAACTCCCACTGATGCGGTCTCATTAAACTCTCACGACAGCCTGTGAAATTGACACTAGTATACACCCTTTACAAAGTAGGAAGTTAAGACGTGCCAATTTGAACCCAAAATCCACTCTAAAATATAGCATGACAATGACATTCCTCTGTAATGTGAGTGGCTTGAGGACTAGGAATCTGTGTGTTGGTGGCAAATGTACATTCCATTTAACCTCTTCTCTATTTTAGCTCTGGCCAAGCCAGCAGAAAAAGAAAGGTAGTGTCTTGTCGGCTAAAAACAAAGCTCTTAAGTCAAACAAAATGGTGGCGGGATGGGCCAGTAGCTCACTGGTCCTTGAGAAGAGACTAATTCATTCCAGATGGCCGCGGTTGGCTGGGAAACTGCAGGCAGTCATCCCTGCATGAAGCAACCCTGAGGCTGCAGCTGGATGGTGCCTGGCCACAGGCAGGGGGAAATGGAAAGCAGATTAAAAAGGACTTTGGTTTAATTGTCACTCAACCAGCTGTCTCTCAGCTAGGAAAATCTGACAGACCTCCTGTCTGAGACCTGTAAATAACTAACATCGGTCCCCAGAATGTGCGAGGGTCAGGGACCCATGTCTGGGGTCAGGATGCGGAATGGTAACGACATTGGTGATGAAGGCTAAGTCCCTCTCTTCCCTCGTTCCGCATGCAGTCCCTCACTCCTGCGAAGACTAGGGGGCAATTAAATTCAACTCACATGGGCCAGTCGATCAAATCTGGCAAAGAGCTCGTTGAGCATCCTGACCAGCTCCTGGGCAGACAAGGTCGTGGAGAGGTTGGTAAATCCTTTGACATCTGCAAAAAGAATACTAGACAACAGGACAGGGATGGGGTGGGGAGAAAGCACATTAATATTTTAATCTATCCTGGGAGATACATCACGATTCAAACAAGCCAACTGTGGTCTGAGATTTTAGCTCTCCTTGCCAGGGGAGTCTGAAGGAATGCCTCAGTGTTTAACAAACATCTCAGCAGAGAGTCCACCCAGGGGTTCAGGAAGGACAAGAAGGCAACGGAAAGCCCTTATTCCTCTGCAGGGCTGTGGAGTGTGGGCAATGCAAACAAT
Organism: Lipotes vexillifer; assembly: GCF_000442215.2. Classification (NCBI taxonomy): domain Eukaryota; kingdom Metazoa; phylum Chordata; class Mammalia; order Artiodactyla; family Lipotidae; genus Lipotes; species Lipotes vexillifer. The sequence continues at coordinate 1,401,133 of NW_006773072.1, forward strand.
CCAAAAGGGAATTTTTCACTAGGAACAGATCAATTTATTGTAGAAAGCAACATGAAGCATTATGAATTATCTTTACATTTTCACAATGAACAGCAAAGCAGATTGCATGAGCACAGAGCAAAATGGACACGGGGACAAAAGAATGCGAAGCCCAATGACACACGTATACTCTACCCAAAACGGCAGGCAAATAGAGTTAGGCATTTTCCAAAAATTGTGCGAATAGGTAGCAAGCCTGGGAGACCTTAGGCAGAATAATTAATTATCTGAAATGCACATTTACTAAGTTAGGTGAGGTCGGATACTATGCATATGGCTAGGTGGAAGGGAAGGGGCAGTCCTTGAAAGCCTTATAAACGCAAGGCACGGTATGAACACTGTCTTGTTAATCCATCCAGTTACCCTGTGGGGAAGGGACTGTTCATTTCATTGTGAAGATGAGGAAAGTGAGGCTCAGAGAGGAGGGGAACTTGCTCAACATTTACTAGTAGCCCAGGGCAGAGTCGGGATTGTGCACGTGGCTGGACTGCACGGTGGGGCACTGCCCCACCCCCCTTAACACACACCGTCTCAGGGACTGACGCAATCACAGGGACACCTCCGAGAGGAAGGATGCAACACCAAAAAGTGTACCATATTTTCTTGATTCTCGCGTTTTATTGTCTCTGAAACTGACGGCATTCTGCAGTGTGTCAAACTTTTTTTTTTTTTTTGCGGTACGCGGGCCTCTCACTGTTGTGGCCTCTCCCGTTGCGGAGCACAGGCTCCAGACGCACAGGCTTAGCGGCCATGGCTCACGGGCCCAGCCGCTCCGCGGCATGTGGGATCTTCCCGGACCTGGCCGCAAACCCGCGTCCCCTGCATCGGCAGGCGGGCTCTCAACCACTGCGCCACCAGGGAAGCCCGTGTCAAACATTCTGATTATTTTTCTTAGTGTTACATAAAATAATGGTGTCTTTACCATTGGTGTGACTTAGTTTTAATGAAATAGGTGAATCAGCCGGAAGGCGCTGTGGAATGTGCATTGACTTACTTTGGTCACCCCTGGTATTCAGTGGTTCTTAAAGTTGTCTCCATTTTTAAGGATTCTCGTTCCTAAAAAATGTACAAGTATTCACAATTTTGCACTTCATTTCAAGGGATCTGTACCTTCCCAGAAGCCCATTCAGATTCTCATTAAGAATTTTTAGACCTCAGTTTAAAAACTATTGCTTTTTAAAATTATTTTAGCAAATACTTGTGTATCTACTACGTGACCAGCTACACACTGTGCTAGGAAGTTGTGTTAAATGATAAAGAAGCCTCAGTGCATGTCCTCAGGATGCTCAGAGTATATGGGGAATGCAGTTGGGCTGACAAAGAGAAAGACAGAAGCAACATAGGCAATGACTACTGTGATAAAGAGACACACACTGGGAATGACCAGCCACTGGGGGATCAGGAGTTTTCTAGTGAAGCAAAGTCCAGGCCGAGTTTGAAGGACCTAGGGGACTTGATGGGTAAAGTGAGTAAATGAATGGCTGCTCTTAGCAAGAGATCAGCACATACTAGGGCCCGGCGGAAGAACAAGCAAATGGACCAGGGTTCTGCGAGCAATTCAAGGGCAGCTATAGTCAAAGGGTAGTACTGAGCAAGGAGGGTGGGAAGAGGAGAGGGAAGAGGGAGAGAAAAAAAAGAGAGAAAGGAGGAAGGAAGAGAGAGAGCGAGGAGAGAGAGAGAGAGAGAGAGAGAGGGAGAGATGAGGTCAGAGAAGTGAGCAGAGGAACAATACAGAAGGGCTTGCTTAGCCAGGTTGATGAACACAGACTTTTCCCTAAACATGATGGAAAGCTAGTGAAGGGTTTTAAGCGTGGGAGTGATCCCTTTAGATTTTTAATGTATAAGGCTTCCTCTGGCAGAGTCACTACACTGCCACTGTCCTCTACATCTTTCTGGTGGCATAGCAGCTGGTCACATGCATAGGATTTGAGTCTAGACAGATTGGGGTTCAAACCCCAGGTCACCACTTATGAATACTATGAACTTCTCCAATACTTTATCTACTGAAGATGATTGTAGTACCTGCCTCATTGGTGGGTAGCAAGTGTGTAGCACAGCGCCGGGCATAGTAAGTGCTCCATAAATGCATTAGCTCTCTCCATCATTATTGTACAAAAGTGCACTATGATTGAATGGTTGGGAAGAGAGAAAGAGGTAACAGAGAAGGAAGAGAGTCTGACCATTAACTGGATTATTTGTTACTTGTGGCGAAAAGAATTCCTGTTGACAGAAACCTGAAACAATAGTAGCAGCAATACTTACAGAGTGTTAACTGTGGACTTGATATGCTCTAAGAGTTCTACATGTATGAACTCGTTCATTCCTCATAACAACCTATGAGGTAGGACCTAGGATGATCATTTCTATTTACAGATAAGGAAACTGAAGCCTGAGTAACTCTCCCACAGACATGAAAATCTAGAATTTGAACCAGGCAGGCTGGTTCTGGAATCTACACTGTTTATCACTACAGTAATACCACCTTTGAAGTAAGCCATCATCATGACAGGTGGGAAGTGGAAGGGTCCAGAGATCATCTAGTCCGACTACTCACTTTATGGATCCATTTGCCCCAAGCTATTATCTCTTTGTCTATGGCAGTGCAGCTTCATTAATTCATTCATTCAACAGCTAATAAATGGAATGCCTACTATATATGTCAGATACTGGAGATACAGTGGAGAACAAAGTACCACCACAGCCCTTATGAAACATGCAGTCTATTGAAAGAAGAAATGGGATTCCCTGAGAGCAAAGGGCATAAAGGTTTCAGATGTGCTCAGTGTTCCAAAATCATGAATTTTTTTTTTTTTTTGCAGTCTTCTGAACACACCATGCTTTATACACTGGTGTTTGTACATGACGTACCTGCTCCCTGGCATAGTTTCTTTCCTGTTGCTACCTATTAAAATCCTACTTGTCCTTTAAGACCCCACTCATATGCTAAGATTCTACTTTTATGGAGATTTCCCTAAGCATAGCCTGTCACCCCTATTCTAGCCTCCTGCCCAGCCTGTGCTCCCCTCTGTCATGGCATTTATCACTTGGTAACACAATCATGTGTGCAAAGTGTGCTCCATCCACGAGCTAAAGAACAGGAAGAGAGTTACCTCTGCATCTCAACCCCCAGCACATGGTGGGCCTCATGGTATATTTCCTGAATTGAATCAACAGAAATCTTCAGAATTGAGTCTTCCTTCCTCAGAGTGTGGTCATGGCCACTGCTGGCATCTCTTGGGAGCTGGTTAGAAATGCAGATCTCAGGCCCTGCCCTAGACCCACTGGATCAGAATCTAATAAGAATTTAACAAGAGCCCTAGGTGATTTGTATGCACCTTAAAGATGGAGAAGCCCTGGTTTAAGTCATAGTTATGCAATAAGAGTTTGTTGAGCAAAAGACAAGAAGCAGAAACCAGGGCCCTGGTTCTCTCTTGTTCATTCTGCTCCCCCCAGGCACTGGGCTCACGGTCAGTTCTTTCGAATCTAGGTATAAACTTGTAATCTTCCAGATGAATATATCGAAGAGGCCATATTAACTGTCAAATCTAATTTGCTTATATAAGTTGTTTATTTGGCTAAAAATATGCTATGTTACCTATTAGTCACTCTGAAAACAGAGTCCTCAAGGAGAATTCACTAGACTCATTAGGAACATGAGCCCTGTGTAGACTTTTATTCTTAACTTGTGTTCTTGGGCAGGTTATTTAGCCACTCTGAGCTTCCATTTTCTTTATAATAAAGCAGAGATCATTAAAGCTACTCTACAGGATTACTGAAAGGAGATCACTTGTAAATCATGGCATAGTCCTCAGTAAGTGGAGAGTATGTAACTCCTTGTGGAAATTTTTGGGAATCGGAGAGTGTTTAATAGATGGCCACACAAAGAGACCTCCAAAGCCAAGTTCTCTAGCTCCACTCAACTGCATTTTGCTTGTATGTGAAACAGTAGTCTGCAAGGCCAATGTTAAAACCAAGCAGTACCCTGTGGGGCTCCTGGGCACAAAAGCCTTCCTGTGTCCCCCATTTCTTTATTACCGGAAATAGGCTTCACTGAGCCTCCATGACCTTCCCTGAGTTCCAACTAGCAGGTTCAAACCGTTGCTAATCAGGGAAGGGAGGGGATGCAGAGACAAGGAGGAACAGTCAAGAAACAACAGTGCAGCCTTGGGGCAGGGTCCTGGTTCCCCCTCAAGGGATACACATAACAACATCTTTGAGCTGTTTTGCAGATACTGAAACCTCCACCAGGTGGGAGAAGTTAACTGTGTGCTGCCCACAAGCACGCAGACCCCAGACCGGGTGGAACCAGAAGGTTGATGATGTCAACACCCACTTACCTCCCCACCAACCAATCAGAAAAATGTCCACTAGCTGATCACGCCCTCTTTGAGCCGTTACTACAAAACTCCTCACTGCCCCCTCCAGGTTGGGCCACAGAGTGTGGAGGGCGTGAGCCCGCTGTGGCCCCCTTTGCCTGGCAAAGCAGTAAAGCTATTCTTTTCTATTTCACCCAAAACTCTGTCTCCGAGATTTAATTTGGTGTCAGGGTACAGAAGCTGGATTGGGCTTCAATGTGATGACTGTACATGTTGACAGGCCTGGCTGGGAAGAAGCAGCCAGTCAAGAAAGTGAGTAGACTGAGTTATGCCAGCAAATGTGTGCAAATGTACATGGCATGGGGTTTGGGGGCAAGAGGAATGGGGGCAGGGAGCTCTGGTAGAGAAGCTAACTGTCCACCAAATCCATGCCTGCCTGTCACTAGCAAAGCCCACTTGCAGGGGCTCTGTGCCCCTCTTGTATCGAGGTGGAGCCATGTAATCAGGTCCCATCAATGGAATCTGAGCAGAGTGAGAGACGCCATTTCTGGGCTGAGGTGGTAAAGAAGCAGGTGTGCCTTTTCTACCCTTTTCTCTCCAAGAGCTGAATGCCGACAACTTTGAAGCCCAAGGGGGCTATACAGCTATGAAATGCAGGGGGCTTTATCCCTGAATCACCCACTGGCAGGGAATATAAGCCAGGGGGAGTTGTGTGGATGAATTATATTGAGTTTACATTATTGAAATTGAGAGGTTATTTGTTAGAGCATTCCCCTAACTAGCACAAGAAATGCCTTAACTACATGGGGAATAAGGAAAAAAGTAGAACTGGGCAGATGGGGTTGGAAGCCCAAATGGCTTCTCATAAGAAGCCGAGTGGCCATGTGGAGCTCCAGAATGAATCTGGTGAAGGCTCATATGTTTGCAGCTGAAATCGACTTGACAGTAGCTTGGTTTTCAAGTAGCTTGGTTTTTGGATTAGGAAACGGAGATCCGGAAAGATGAAATGATGCAACCGAAGTCTCACAGGGGGCTCACGCAGAGCGTTCTGGGATGAAAACCCTGATCCACTCGCCCCAGTCCACTCTCGGCCACTCATGTCGCCAGGCGTGGCGCCTCTTACTGCACCTTACCCGGACAGGATGCAACGAGCTGTACGAAATATGACTGAGTTAGACATTTATAGCAGACTGTCTTTAGGGAAAGGTCACAAAACCATAACAACAAAAAAGCAACAGAGAAGAAAGAATGAACCAGGTGGGTTTCCTCAAAGACGACAGGATGGGAAAAGATTTCACAAATGCTCCCTTTCCTGCAGTGGGTGTGCTCTGGGGGCTAGGGAACAGGGTGTCGCAGCCGGCCCGACTCTGTTCTCAGACATGGGCTAAGGCCCATCCTCTTCTGCATTTTTCATCTCTGGTCCTATTTTAGCACCCAGCAGCCTTGCAGTGGGCAGGAGGGGCTCCACCGCCCCGAGTTGAGTGCATCTTCCCAGGACCAGCGGGGCTGTGGGCATCTCGCCACCACTGCCTCTGTGAACGGCTGGGAGGGGCCCCTCCAGCTGCCAGGACCTCTGCACATTCTTCTCCCATTAGAAGTGGCTCCTTCACTGCAAGCTGAGACCGCTGGGAATGCAGGGCAGCAAATGCAACCTTAATTTAGTGCGGTGCGAAGTTCTGGAAAAGAGTCTGGAGCACAAAATCTCAGTTCAATGATTTAAGGTAAACGGGCAGGGTGCAGGGGGCAGAAGTAACTTTAGTTGTTCTTCAGTAAGGGAAGCACTGAAAATTGATAAGTGCAGGAAGAACTCCAAATATGCCTTTTATTGAACTTAAGGCTCCCAAGTATGTTGACATGGGTGTGCAGGCTTGTTTATTTTTTTCTTTATGAAGGGCAGTTTTTTTTTTCTCCTCTTTCTCCTTGGTGACAGACACTTTTGTAATATGTCATATATACTTTATAATACATCTTATTTCATTATACTTCATTAAATTACACACCATTATAATTATATATGAATCATTATACTATGTCAATACATATTTCATAATATGTCATATATGTCAAATATATGATATACATTTTGCATTTTTCTTAATTTTATCTCACTGTTCTGCCTTCACTTGTGCTGATTCCTCTGCCTAGGATTCCTTTCTTTGATTTTTTTTTTTTCACTTGGCAGACTCAATTTCAAAGGAGGCAAATAAGAATCACCCCTTCTAGGAATGTTTCTCTATGCACTTCCATCCCCACCCCAGGTCTTCCTCTCTTTATGATCTCTTACTGTCCTTTGCTTACTTAATAATAGAACCTCACACTGTATTATAATGAGTAGTACTGCCCTGAGCCCATTGTTCTAGAATTGGTATTGACGAGTTCCCACTGTCTGTGGGACAAATTCCTAGATCTGGAGTGCATCTTTTATTAGAGTTGCTGTTTGACAAGGGGCTCTTTGCAAAATCAAACATCTAAGCCAGTGTAGCTTTGCAAAATCAAACATCTAAGCCAGTGCAAGCTCAATTCTTGGATGAGACCCCGAATGACCTACACTGATATATGTGCTAAAAGCTTGCGTTAGAATCAAGTCTTCTGCTAGACTTGCATTCACATAAGTGCCCTGGCACACCAGAAAAACACCCAGAGATGCTGGTGAGAAGGAAAAATTGTTCTCCCCTCCTACCAAAGTTAGGAGGAAAGGAACTAAGGGGGTACCACTGGTCATTTTTAGAGCTGTTCAACCTACAGATGTTCCCCTATGTTTGGGAAATTCCCACCCTATGATGTTCGGTGGGAAGGAGATATAGTTCTCCTGTACAAGCTGAAAATGTCAGATATTCGCGTCCTAGTCACTTCTGGGGAATGACTGGGCTCAGGCAATCAGACACATCTGCCTCAGGCTTAACTTGAGATGCAAAGAGGCAGGGGGGTCAGAGAGTGGGGCAGGACAAAGGCAGCCAAATCCAGATCCTGGGGGCTGCGGAGGAATTCTGTGTGCAGAGGAGGCAGCTGTGTCTGGGACAGGGCTGGTAGCACAGGGAACGGATTCTTCAGGTACAGTGGAAGCAGTGTCCTCACTGGCCTAGTGCCCTGCTGTGATTTTGACTGTGCTTTCCTCTTCTTTCCGACCCATTTCCTGAGCCTGCCTCTCCATCCTTCCCCAATGACTCTGGGATCTCCCATGTAGCCCTCCAACAACATTTCTTTTACATCAGCCAGGGTTGGATTCTTTTTCTGCTTGCAACGAGGAACTATGTCTGAAACAGTCTACAATATGCTTAATGCTCTACTATATGCTTATGCCAGTCCTGTGCTTTGTACATATCTTCACTCACATAATCTACATAAACCCCTGTAAGGTGGCTATTAAAGCGCGCATTTTACAGAGAAGGGTTCTGAGAGTCAGGTATGTAAATTGCCCAAGGTCATACAAAAGGAACAGGTAGAATTGGGATTCTAAACAGGTCTGTCTCACTGAAGAGGTATATTGTCTGGCACAGTGCTGGGCAAAGAGAGGGCACTGCTGGATGGATGGATGGATGGATGAATTAAGGGATGGATGGTTGGGTGTGTGAATGGTTGGAAGGGTCAGTGGATGCAGAATGGATGGATGGGTGAACGAGTGACCAAAAATATGTCTGCAAAAGAAAAATAATCTGTAGTCCTTTTTCTGGTATTGTTTTAAAAGCACTTATAAGGAATATAAAGAACAGACCTATGTAATCTCCCCTGAGGCCTCCAGATCACATTCTGGAATTATTTTTCCCATCATAGTGTAAAACGCTTTTTGCCTTTCCTACTCAAAACGTAAAGGCAGGCAAGCCTACTGCAGGGGAGCCAGGTGGTAAGTCAACCAGCAAATTTAACTGCAGACAGTCTTCTCGAGCCTCAATTTGGAAATGTAGACCTCTCTGATGAATAATCACTAGTTAATGAACTACTCAACCAAATGAAGAAAGGCGCTGACATTCGGGCAGACAGAAGTCATGGCCATTGAGGTGAGCGCAGCCAGGAGCACGGGGATCACGCAGAGACCTGGGCGAGGTGTCCCGTTTCTCACCTGACATTCTCGTAGCGGTGGATGTAGATCCGGTGGAATTGATGCTGCAGGTGCTCGTCTTCCACGTTGGTCATGTCATTGATCATCTCCAGGACGACAAACCGAGGGAGCACAGACAGCACAAGCCGCTCCTGGGACACACAAATGTAAGGGTGAGAACTAAAGTATTGCCTGCCATATCGGTAAACAAAAGATGTTGCAGCCATCAAGCCATTATGTTACAGCCGCCTGGATGGTGAGCCCTAAGGGAACCCAGGATGGAGACAAACGGCCTGCCCGCTGCCAAGCCCATCTAGCAGTCAGCTGCTGCAGCCCCCCACAAAGGTGCACCCTGAGGAAACTCAGCATGAGGAAACACAGGATGCTGGCCCCAGAGAGCTGAGCTGCATATCAAAAGCGTGATTTCAATGAGTCCAGACTCCTGTATCTTCCTAGACACAGAAAAGAGCTAAACTGCTTGACATATCTGGTTTTCTTAATTAACAGTAATCCTTTGATGTTCCAACTACCTGGTCCTTTGTTGCAAAAAACTCCTATATATCTCGGCTCCCTCCCACCCCCCCTTGCCTCTTTGGAACAGTTTTCTCAGCGTTATTTGAGATGCTGTGTCCCGGGCTTGATGTCCTCAGAAAGTCTGCTGAATAAAACATAACTCTCAACTTTCAGGCTGTGAATCTCTTCTTCAGTTGACGAGGGACAGTCTTGTTAGGCTGACCACTGGGTCTCAGAAGGGTGGATGGACCGTGTAGAAGTAAGGGGGCTCTTGGCTGAACTTCTCGAGGAATTGCTAATTTCGTACCATCCTATGAACGTGACAAATATCTACGGAGTACTTGTTATTTGCCAGGCACTGTGCTGAGTGTTGGGTATACAGTGGTGAACCAAACGAATGACAGCCCTACTACTGTGGAGCTTACATTCTAATAAGGAATACAGACATTCCATACACACATCCAAACATGCCCACACATATTTACAAAATGTGACAAGTGCCAAGCAAGGACAGGTCATGATCAGAGAGTATCATGGTTGATAACAGGACTCAAATAGGGGGTTAGGAATGACCTTTCTGAGCAACTGATATGTTGAAAGTTTGGAATGAGCCAGCCCTGTGTGGTACAAGGAGAAGGGAGCTCCAGGAAGAGGAAACAGCAGGTGCAAATGTCCTGAGACAAACAGAGAGCAATGGTGTGCCTGGAGGGTGGTGATAGAGGGGTGTGGTGACAGTCAATGAGGTTGGAGGTGTAGATAAATGTGTCAGGCCTGCCTGAGATGTTAGCATTTAATTCCAACTAAAGCTGGAAGGCACCGCGTGATACTAAGCAGGGGAGAGACATAAGCTCGTTGATGTTTTAAAAGATCACCCGTGGACTTCCCTGGTGGCGCAGTGGTTAAGAATACGCCAGCCAGTGCAGGGGACATGGGTTCAAGCCCTGGTGCAGGAAGATCCCACATGTCACGGAGCAGCTAAGCCTGTGCGCCACAACTACTGAGCCTGCGCTCTAGAGCCTGTGTGCCTAGAGCCTGTGCTCAGTAACAAGAGAAGCCACCGCAATGAGAAGCCCGTGCACCACGATGAAGAGTAGCCCCCGCTCGCCACAACTAGAGAAAGCCCGCGCGCAGCAACGAAGACCCACGCAGCCAAAAATAAACAAATAAATAAATAAATAAATTTATTAAGAAAAAAAAAGATCACCCTTGGCTGTGGTTTGGAGAATGAATTATGAGAAGGGGGCCAAGGGTAGGGGCAGGGAGACCAGCTGGGGGAGCTCCTGCAGTGGTCCAGGGGAGAGGTGATGGGGGGATAAGGTCTATAGGACTGGCAACCAATAGGGATGGCAGGAGAGAAAGAGGGCGTAACCGTGGTGATGACTAGGTTTTGAGTTTGGCTGATGGGGAGCCTGTGCTCCATTCACTGAAACAGGGCACACAGGAGAGGAATCAGGCTCAGAGACATTAACTCTTTATGGAGAGGAGAGGAAATGAGACACACACCTCCACAAATTAGGGACCTAACACTTGACAGAATAATATTCTTCCATTGTGATCAACACAGCAGATAAAAACAAAATAACTGTTTAACTAGCAACATGAACTAAATCCTAAAAAGATCTTGTGCTGTGGAAATGAGGCAAGAATCTGCTTCTTTTTTTTTTTTCCCCTATAATTTGCTCTAGGGCGGAATGGAGTTTAAGACAGGTGTACTTTATTATTATTAATTTTTTAATTTAGGTGTAGTTGATTGACAGTGCTGTGTTAATTTTTGCTGTACCACAAAGTGATTCAGTTATACATATATACATATATACGTGTACATATATGTATATATATACACATTCTTTATTTCTTTTTTAATTTTTATTTTTTTGCAGTACGCGGGCCTCTCACTGCTGCGGCCTCTCCCGTTGCGGAGCACAGGCTCCGGACGCGCAGGCCCAGCGGCCACGGCCCACGGGCCCAGCCGCTCCGCGGCACATGGGATCCTCCCAGACCGGGGCACGAACCCGCGTCCCCTGCATCGGCAGGCGGACTCCCAACCACTGCGCCACCAGGGAAGCCCATACACATTCTTTTAAAATATTCTTTTCCATCATGATTTACCAGAGGACTGAATATAGTTCCCTGTGCTATACAGTAGGACTTTGTTCTTTATCATTCTATATATTGATGCAATAGCTTATATCTGCTCACCCCAACCTCCCACTCCATCCCTCCCCCAAACCGCTCCCCGTAAGACGGGTACATTTTAACCACCATAGTTTCTCATATCTTCATAGATATTTATGGACCCTAAGCATTTTCAGCATCCATTCTTTTATTTGTTCCTTGCAAAACCCTGAAAATAAGCAGGTACAAATAATTATCTTCATTTAACGGACAGACTGAGTCAAGTCAAATTACCTGCATGACCTTAACAGTTACCAAGTGGCAGTGGCAGGATGCAGTCCTTTACCACGTTTTTCCTGGACGGGATTCGTGGTGAGATGGGAAAAGCCCCAGGTTTTGAGTCTGACTGGAGTTTGGGTCCTGCCTCTATCCATTTAATAGTAACATAGCATTAGGCGAGCGACATCACCTCTCTGTAACTTAGTTCCCTAATTTGGCAAATAACTATAATATCATCTACCTCACAGGGCTGTCATGAAAATTCAATGAAATAAAATATGTGAGGGGCCTGGTGTTTATTCCCTCCTGCTTCCTCTCTGCTCTCCTCAACCCTGCCCTCATGGGAAGGGCTTTATTAATGAAGTGTCCACAGAGCTTCACACGATGAGGCTTTTCCCTCTCTTGAAAGCTGTCCCATCGTGGGGCTGAGAGGCGTCTGCCTCATGTCCATTTCATGTTCATTACGCTGCCTGTCAACTTCCCAGGTAATTGTGACCCCCGTTCCTGCAATCGCTGAGGGTTGGGAGTCGGTGCTCATCACAGCTTTGAAGCACTTGAAGCCTCAGAACAGTAGGTGCTAAATACATATTTCCTAAATAAATGAGTGAACCCAGAGGAGGTGGAGACTGTGTCCAGCTCATGACTGAAACGCCTCCAATGGCCACCACGGTCCCTGGTACAGGATAATTATTTGTTAAATAGATTCTTTGGCAATGCACATTCAATCTTCAAGTATGACACAGATGCTTTATGGGAGACTTTCAAAATAAAATTTTAATAGCAAAATTCTCCAGCACCCAGGCTTGTCAGCCTCCGGCTAGCCCTGCTACTGGCAACTGCCCCAGGTCCTGCCTCTGTAAAGCATTTTCTGGCAGGCAATGGGAAATTGCCTGGAGTCTGCTTATAAAAGCGCATTTTCAACACTTTTGCTTGCCTCGGATTTGTTCACTGCTTGAGAAACATCATTGAAATGCCCTGAAGACACAATCTGAAAGAAAATGGGAAATTTTGCCCCTTAATACAATTCCCAACTCTTGCTGAGGCATAATATCTCATTTTCTGGCTTTGGAGATCTGAAGTACAAGAATCTCTCCTGAAGCCAGACTGTGGCCCAGGGTGGCCTTTGTGTTCACATTCTGCACATTTTTTCTCCCTGGGTTTTTTGCATTTGCATGAACAGGGACCCTGGGTTGATTTCAAGTGCATCAGTGGCTCCTGCCTGGATTTTCCTCTCATCTCCTATAACTTGCTCTATTCACGTCATCAAAATGGCTTCATGGGCAACAATTGCTATAGTGCACCCTTAGGGGGAAGTCAAGGTGAAAACCGTGAGGGATTCAGGATCTTCACTTTATGCAAATGCTTGTCGTGGAGAAGAGAAAGAGAGCGAGGCAGTCCTCTGATGCAGGCAGCGCTTCTGGGCAGTTATCCTGAATGGCTTAGGGAAGAACTCGCCACTCTCAGGCTCTTGCACACCGAGAGACCTCCCATTTGTCTCTCTCTACTGCAGACCAAGCAGTGTTAACTGCAGTAAAGGTCCAGGCACTGATGAGAGACTTATCCTGGGTTTATAGATAATGTCTTACTTTAAAGTGATCGCTCATTATGTAGCGTGTCAAGTGCTTTGCATCCAGTATCTAATCAAAACCTCACATTAATTGTAGTAGGTTATATTTTCATCGCATGTTATATATAAGATACTGAGATTTAAAGAATTTAAGTGAAATGAGGCAGCCTGGAGTCATGCACTCGGTTAAGTGCATAGTGAAGACTCAAGCCCATTTCTTTTTTCTTTAAAACTTAGATTGCAATTCATCCATTTATTCACTGATTTACCATGTCAAGGAGTAGGTGCTGCGTGACAGGTGCAGTCTGGACATGGAGAACCAGCAGTAGACAAAACCAGACACGGTACTCACCTTTGTAGAGCTAATGTTCTAAAGGTAATGAATGGTAAATAAAAATACTGAGTAAGAATAAGAGATGCTGTTGACATGAAAATGGAATCGAATGCTTTAGAAAGACTTGGTAATACTGAGTAGCCAGAACATTGCAAACAACCTAGATGTCGGCAAGCCAGCCATATAAATTAGTGGGAAAAATAATAAAAATCCAGAAATCATTCTGATAATTTTGTGAAAGTACATTTAAATATTTGGCTCCATTTTAAAGAACTAGAAATCCTGGCTGATGCACTATTAGCTGTGGTCTCTGTAAGAAGCAGTAGATCTCTGCCCAGGAAAATACCTTGGCCTTATTATTATTATTATTTTTCACACACACACCCTGTATTTTATTTTTACAAGAGATAAACACACTGACACCAAACATTGTAAATGGATGACCACAACAAAAGCAACAATGATTGCAATTACCAAACACGAAACACACTCACACTATGTCATGTTATTGACATTCAGTCCAGGAATCCTCCACGGTAACAGCTCCTTTACTCTGCAGTGAAAATTGATTTGTATATTTTTTGACTCTGAGTCCTTGTGGGATTTTCTTTTTTATTCAAACAGAAAGTCACAAAAATTATAATCATCCTCATCAGTTCACTCAGTCCCGTGTAATTAATTTTTTTTCATCTTGATCTTTTGTTAGCACTTTTATGAATTCATCAGTTTTCCATTAGAGTTCTGAAAATGCTTATTCATTCAGTTCAGCAGTATAGTCAGTTACCAGAAACCTGTACTTGTCAGAGTCTTTTCCACGAATTCCTTGAAGATGAAACCCTTTTATAGGAACATTTTTGCAAAAGCATCAGAGTACACCCAGAACTGTCTGTAAATGACAAAAGACTTAAAAATGACCACGGTTAAAGTTTTGATGAAAGTTCATAATAATGCAATTGACAAGGAAATTTAGTTCTTTCTGAGATATACATTTTAAAGTAATAACTAGAATGACGACTTATAACATTATACCAGAACATATAAGATTTTTAGAAATTTCATGTAATGTCTGAAACATTTATATTAACATATTTCCATACAAATAACCCAAAGAAAGTTTACTATTAGTTTTTTGTTTGTTTTTTTATACAGCAGGTTCTTATTAGTCATCAATTTTATACACATCAGTGTATGCATGTCAATCCCAATCGTCCAATTCAGCACACCACCATCCCCACCCCACCGTGGTTTTCCCCCCTTGGTGTCCATACGTTTGTTCTCTACATCTGTGTCTCAACTTCTGCCCTGAAAACTGGTTCATCTGTACCATTTTTCTAGGTTCCACATACCTGCATTAATATACGAGATTTGTTTTTCTCTTTCTGACTTACTTCACTCTGTATGACAGTCTCTAGGTCCATCCACGTCTCAACAAATAACTCAATTCCGTTTCTTTTTATGGCTGAGTAATATTCCATTGTATATATGTGCCACAACTTCTTTATCCATTCATCTGTCGATGGGCATTTAGGTTGCTTCCATGACCTGGCTATTGTAAATAGTGCTGCAATGAACATTGCGGTGCATGTGTCTTTTTTTTTTGCATGTGTCTTTTTGAATTATGGTTTTTTCTGGGTATATGCCCAGTAGTGAGATTGCTGGATCATATGGTAATTCTATTTTTAGCTTTTTAAGGAAACTCCATACTGTTCTCCATAGTGGCTGTATCAATTTACATTCCCACCAACAGTGCAAGAGGGTTCCCTTTTCTCCACACCCTCTCCAGCATTTGTTGTTTGTAGATTTTCTGATGATGCCCATTCTAACTGGTGTGAGGTGATACCTCACTGTAGTTTTGATTTGCATTTCTCTAAAAATTAGTGATGTTGAGCAGCTTTTCATGTGCTTCTTGGCCATCTGTACATCTTCTTTGGAGAAATGTCTATTTAGGTCTTCTGCCCATTTTTGGATTGGGTTGTTTGTTTCTTTGATATTGAGCTGCATGAGCTGTTTATATATTTTGGAGATTAATCCTTTGTCCATTGATTCGTTTGCAAATATTTTCTCCCATTCTGAGGGTTGTCTTTTTGTCTTGTTTATGGTTTCCTGTGCAAAAGCTTTTAAGTTTCATTAGGTCCCATTTGTTTATTTTTGTTTACTTTTGTTTATTTTTGTTTTTTTTTTTGCGGTACGCGGGCCTCTCACTGCTGTGGCCTCTCCCGTTGAGGAGCACAGGCTCCGGACGCGCAGGCTCAGCGGCCATGGCTCACGGGCCCAGCCGCTCCGCGGCATGTGGGATCTTCCCGGACCGGGGCACGAAACCGTGTCCCCTGCATCGCTCACGGGCCCAGCCGCTCCGCGGCATGTGGGATCTTCCCGGACCGGGGCACGAACCCGTGTCCCCTGCATTAGCAGGCGGACTCTCAACCACTGTGCCACCAGGGAAGCCCCTATTTTTGTTTTTATTTCCATTTCTCTAGGAGGTGGGTCAAAAAAGATCTTCCTGTGATTTATGTCAAAGAGTGTTCTTCCTATGTTTTCCTCTAACAGTTTTATAGTGTCCGGTCTTACATTTAGGTCTCGAATCCATTTTGAGTTTATTTTTGTGTATGGTGTTAAGCAGTGTTCTAATTTCATTCTTTTACATGTAGCTGTCCAGTTTTCCCAGCACCACTTATTGAAGAGACTGTCTTTTCTCCCTTGTATATCTCTGCCTCCTTTGTCATAGATTAGTTGACCATAGGTGTGTGGGTTTATCTCTGGGCTTTCTATCTTGTTCCATTGATCTATGTTTCTGTTTTTGTGCCAGTACCATACTGTCTTGATTACTGTAGCTCTGTAGTATAGTCTGAAGTCAGGGAGTCTGATTCCTCCAGCTCTGTTTTCTTTCCTCAAGACTGCTTTGGCTATTCAGGGTCTTTTGTGTCTCCACACAAATTTTAAGATGATTTGTTCTAGTTCTGTAAAAAATGCCTTGGCCTTATTTTAAGAGACTAGATAATGAACATATTATTTTACATTTAAGTTACATTTTAAGTTGAATTGTTCATAATTCCCAATTTCAACATACTTTTTCAATTAACCGAGCAACCTTCCATCCAGATCATCTCAGCTAAAGGGATTTTACAATTCTTATTTGGGTGTCTGTCACCCTCCATAAACTGTGAAGTATCTGAGAGCCAAGAGGATGTTTACTCCACCTCCAGAGCCTCGTGAGGAGTTGCCATATTATCTGATTCCTTTGGTGACAAGACAGATACCCTGCTCAACATAGCTTAAAAAAAAAAAATCAGGCATTATCATAACTATACTGGGTGTCTCAAGGAATCTAAGGGCAGAACCGAGGCTGGACTTTGGAAACAAAAGGACCCAGGGACCCATAATGGCTCTTGCCCCTAAACTTGGGTCTCTGCTTCTCCTGTAGGTCAGCTTCATCCTTCTCTCTCACGCCTAAGCCACTGGGAGCTCTTGGTCCTTATGCCTTATTTCTTTGGCCATTTTGAGAAGATTCTTGCTAGGTTCAAGACTCAACATGTCTGCATAGGGGCTCTTATTGGGTCAACATCTAGTCAGGGTGCAGGATCAGGATAAAGATCATGGTCATTAATGGGGTGACCAATAAGAGGGGAGGGTTGCGTGCAGACAGGAGAAGGAAGTCCCAGAAAAGTGGGTACGTGGTGGCAAAAAAACTATGTGTACAATATGGTAGCCAATGTATGTTTGTAGAAGAAAGAGGTGCATAATAGATAAAATGCCTGCGTCTGAACAAGGGTCTAGCTCTCACAGGAGGGATGGAGGGCAGGGAATCTGAAGTAAAGGTAAATGAGGGAAAAGGCAGTTACGTGCATTGCCTTGGAGCTGGGCTCTGGGTTTGAATCCTAACTCCACCCGTTCCTGACTCTGTGACTTACCTTCTCTGTACTCCAGTTTCCCCTCTGTAAATTGGAGATGATAATCTTAGCATCACTTCATAGGGTTGGTGTAGGCTTAAATGAGCTAATATTTGTAAAAGAATTTGATAGTGTCTAGCACACTGTAACCACAGGCCAAATGTTTGTTAAATTCACTGGCAAGCATGCTGTATTTTAACCATTGTTTTAGAACTCTAATTGTATAGTGGCGCTAAAACACAAAGCTTTTAGAATAGGGACATTATGCAGGAAATAATAGGGGAAATGAATAGACAGAACACAATTGTCCTTTGGTATCCGAGGGGGATTGGTTCCAGGACCCCCCGCAGATACCAAAATCCATGGATGCTCACGCGCCTTATATAAAATGGTGTAGTATTTGCACATAACCTATGAATATCCTCCTGTACACCTTAAATCATCTCTAGATTACTTATAATACCTAACACAATGTCAGTGCTATGTAAATAGTTGTCGGTGTGGGGCAAATTCAAGTTTTGCTTTTTGGAACTTTCTGGAATCTTTTTCTTGTATATATTTTCCATCCATGGTTGGTTGAATCTGTGGATGTGGAACCCATGGATATGGAAGTCTGACTGTATGTGAAAAGGTAATTGTGCTACATGGTGAAAAACCTCCAGTCACACTTTCAATAATTAAAAAGTTAAAAATTTTATCGAAATCTCGACTCTATCATTTGAACTTTTATCTTAAAGGGCTTATATGGAATGTTCACCCAGAACTGTTATTGTTTCTGAAAGCCAAGTGCGAGCACAGCCATGCAAAAGCTATTGCTTAATTGTCTCCTAAAGGATACAAAAATACTCTGTACATGCACTTTTGGCTGATTCAGCAAAAGGAGGTTAAAGAAAGTCTGGGTAACACCCATGTCTACTTGTTAGTGGTCTAAGACCCCAGGGACTCTGGTTCTGTTCAGAAATGCAAAGACTAACGGGTTTTGGCATCAGGCAAGCTTGAGTTGAAACCTGTCTGAGTTCAACAACTGACTTGTTCTGTAACTATGATAACTTACATGAGTGACTCCTTTGTGCCTCAGTTTCTTCATCTACAAAATGGGAATAATAATACATGTCTTCCAGAAATTATTTTTTATATTCAATGACAAAGCCTCTTTTATAGATCCTGGTATACAGTAGGTGCTTATTAAATAGCAGTAGTCATCAGATGTATTTTAATTCATCCCAGTGGTCAAATCATAGACTGTGGCCTGCACTGCTCCATAGTCTATAGTCCATGAGTGCAATTTAAAGGATGAATCACAAAATTCAGATTTGGGGGCCTTCTTTCTTTTTTTTAATCTCTTCAAGGAGTTGAGAGTTTCTCAGGTCCCTTCATTTAGTAGTTCCCTGATATATCAAATTGGGAACCTTGAGATAACGCTCTTGGCTCATTCTTTCATCTGCTCAGTCATTGCTGAATTCCTTCTCTGTGCCCGGAGTTGCCAGTGCACGGGGCCAACCGAGGCCGTGTCTCCTTAACAGACTGTGACTCAGATCCTGTCACTTCGCTGTGTGATCCTAGACAGGTTACTCAACCTCTCCAAGCCTCAGTTCCTTCATCTGTAAGATGATAACAGTAGCTCCCTTATCGGATTATTGTCAGGACCCAGTGAGACATGTCTTTTCAACCCTGGGAGTGGAGAGGAGGAAGTAGGGGGTGGTGTGTACCGGGTGCAGGCAGGAAGGGGGGGTCTCTTGTCTGTAGAGAATTTAAAATAATTACAACAGGGGAATTCCCTGGCGGTCCAGTGGCTAGGACTCCCTGCTTTCACTGCTGAGGGCCCAGGTGCAATCCCTGGTTGGGGAACCAAGATCCCACAAGCCACACAGCGTGGCCAAAAAACCCCAATTATAACAGGATTAAGGTTGTTCTGCCTTTTATTATGACCACTCATTAGCAGTTTTAGACAATGTCAGCAATAAAATACTCCTCTCCACTCCCGAGATGACTGCTTAGCAGAGAACCTGGCATACAGTACACTCTATAGTATAGAGCAAATTATTAGCTCTTTGAATGCAGAGTGGCCCATGATGTAGCAATGCACACTTCTGTCATCCGTCTCACCCTAACCAAGGCTCAGCACACCCACGGCAACCTTTGGTTGAGGGTCTAGTGTGATGCATCAACAACTCTAACATGATGAAATAAAAAGGAAGTTACTTTTGTTTTCTTTGGGAAAGAAATGATGAACCGAAGGCAATATGACATTCGGGCAAGATGCTGAGCTCTCCTGAAATGAATTTAGCCAAATGTGAGGAATAAAGAACACATTTGTGAGCCCAGAAGACAGTAGGCACTAAATCAGCTGCTAAGCAGCCCCTCTTGAAAATCTCAGCACTTCTTAAGGCTTGAGGATTTCCAAGTCTTTTTAGAGAGTGCTAAAAGGCTCTTTCACATAAGGTTCACTACGTTTTTCAGACACAGGTAACACGACTAAGCATCGTGCTATTTTCACTAAAAAGACATTGACATGTATGTTGGAAATCATAATCAGAAGAACTGAATTTGAGTCTTTTTTTTTTCCACATGTGCTTACTAATTGCTTTTTACTAATTTTCTGATCTTGGGAAAATTACATAATATCTTTGAATCTGGAACTTCCCTGGTGGTCCAGCGGTAAATAATCTGCCTTCCAATGCAGGGGATGCGGGTTCGATCCCTGGTGGGGGACCTAACATCCCACATGCCGTGGTGCAACTAAGCCCACGTGCCACAGCTACTGAGCTTGGGCGCCTCAACGAGAGAGACCCTGTGCCACAAGCTACAGAGCCCTCGTACCCTGGAACCCGTGTGCCACAACTAGAGAGAGAAAACCCACACGCCACAACAAGAGAGAAGCCCGCATGCAGCAACTAAGACCAGACACAGCCAAAAGTAAATAAAATAAATAATAAATACCTCTGAATCTGAGTTTTCAGGTATAAAAGCAGGCATTAAATCTTGCTCTACCTGCTCCACAGAGGGGCTTTATTGAGGATGAGACATTCCAGCTTGATATTACAGTGTCTTAAAATAAAAAAAGGGGAGCCTTCTCCTTCTCTGTGCATGCAGCCTAGTTGACAGAGAGACCGAAAATGACTGCAATAAAATATTAATGACATTACGATAGAAGTAAGCCCAGGGCACCACCTGTCTCTTGCCTGTTCCAAAGAGATACCACGATAACAGATGTGAAAAATGAAATGCTTTGAGCTGTTGGACAGCCAGGAGGTGAAAAGATGAAATATTTACATCCTGGTGATTAATAGACAAAAGAGGTGGCTTCAATAGAGCTAAACCACAAACTCTCCTGGACAATGAGAATGAAGAAAGAAGAGTTGATGGCGTGGAGAGTGCAACAGGAACAACCCCTGTGGGATGTGAAAACCTCTGCAGAAGCCAGCACCCAACTGACTACAGGGGAAGGGAAAGCATTCTTCAATATTTGTCAACAATACCCTCCTACTTGGGGAAGGGGCCTCATGGGAACTGCTCCTTAACTCAATCATTATTTCATTCATTTCATACAATGTTACTTTCTGAATGTCTAATACCAAGTCAGATATTATGGGGGGGGGGGGTTATGAGTCCTCCATGGATCAAGATGCTTGCAATCCAGTGTCAAGATATACATAAGACATGCCATATAAGTCAAGTTGCAAAGTGCCAAACTAACCAAACTCCAGTTTATTCTGAAAAATTGTATCTAAAAAAATCTTATTTTTATTTCTGGCACCTAACTCAGGGCTTGGTCTATATTTCACAATGCACTAACTTGATTGGATATTGGCAATACATTTGTTACTATTATGAAAACTCTGAAAAGGGCACTGAGGAAAAAAGTGGTTAATGTGGAATTCTGATTGGATTTTGTTGACTTAGTTGAGTCCTATATAGTGAAAGGAAACCAGCCAAGTGTACTAAATAGCCCCTGGATCAAGCTGTGCCTGAAGCCTGTTACGAATGGAACTCAGTGAGTCTAAAGCTGGCTTGGGAGGAGTGTGCCCCTTGTAAAATAATCTTCGGTGGTTATCAGTTTCTTGCACTAGGTGAGTAGGTAGGTGCAAAGCAGGGGACTTTGGAATAGCTGGAAGAAGAAAGGAGAGCATAAAAATCCCATGTGAGAAAAGCAAAGGGAACTGCCCCCAAACCCTACACTACTCTTGGGCCTCCTGGACTCCATCACTGGCAGTAGGAACTTTCATGGAGGTTTCATTGGAAGCTGGCACCTCCACTAGACGCTTCTCTGAGTAGAATCACTGTAACATTTCCCTACTTAAGAAAATGGATTTGATTTCCCCAAGTCTCTCTGTTTATTACCATTGATTACACCATAGTCCTGGCGAGGCATCTGTGCACCTACCCCTAGATACTCAGTAACATGAGGCAATGCATTCTCCCTACTGCTAAGACCAAAACTAGTTGGAGAGTCTCCAGTGAGGAAGACTCCCTCCCAAAGGAGGGAGGGATATATGATGATGCACAGATTGTGAACAGGGTGGCATGTCCAGGAGACTTTATTAACCCACATGGCATAACAGTTGGTATACAGGCTCTGGAGCAAGACGGTCTAGGTGTGCAACTTACTAGCTATTACATAACCTCTCTGTTTATTGGTTTCCTCATCTATAAAATGGAGGTTAAAATACCACCCACCTCATAAGGTTGCTCTGAGGACTAAATAAAAGTAATATACGTAAAGTGTATAGTATAACATCTAGCACATAGTAAATGCTATATATGGGCTAGTTATTGCTAATTCTATCCAGCTAATGTTTTAGGTGGAGAGGTAAGAAATGAATTGGATTTCATTCTAAAGGCAGTGGGAACTTGTATTAAGTTCCTAGGAGTGCTGTAAAAAATCACCACAAAACTGGATGACTTAAAACAGCAGAAATTTCTTCTCTCAAAGTTCTGGAGGTCAGGAGTCTGAAATCAAGGTGTAAGCAGGTTGGTTCCTTCGTGGGGGCTCTTAGAGAAGAATCTGTCCATTCTCCCTGCCTCTGGTGGCTGCCAGCAGTCTCTGGTGCTCCTTGGCTTGGGGATGCATCACGCCAATCTCTGCCTTTGTTTTCACATGGTGTTTTCCCCTGTGTGTTTCTTCTCTCCGTGTTTCTGTGTGTTCTCTCTTCTTCTTATAAGAACACCAGTCATACTGAATTAAGCTTCCTCCTAATCCAGTATAAGTTCATCCTAACTTGATTACATCTGCAAAGGCCCTCCTTCCAAATAAGGTCATATTCTGAGGTTCGAGTGGACGTGAATTGGGGGGCAGGCGCTATTCAATCCAATATAGAAGTCATGGAGGTGACCTGAGCAGATTTTGATTTTATAAGGATCACTCTGGCTGCGGCATGGAGAACAACATGTAGGGAGTGAAGGGGCTGTTACCGCGATCCGGGAGAGAAATGGAACAAGAAGTAGGGTTAGAAAGGTGGAGAAAAATATGAGTGATGACCAAGAAGATGATCCAACTGCTCATGATCATGACCGGGTATCAGGGAAGATGGAGACGAGGAGCTAGTGTGACTTGGAGAGCTGGTGGACCACTGATTCTGTTCACTGAGAGGAAATACTGAAGAAACAAAAGTTTTGGAGAAGGAAGGATCTAGGCTTGTTGAGTGAATGGAGGTTGAAATGATGATGCCACTTCACGCCAAATTTCTACTTGCTTTGACAGCCTAGTTCTCAGCCAGTCTCAACATTATAGACTCCGACGGCTAACCAAGACTAGTTTCAATATTTTTAAAGGCCATTTTGGATTTTTTTACTTTCATAGATAATTTACAAAATGGCATTGCATGACAGTAAACCTCTACTTAACTGATCCAATAACTTCTTGCTGATGGACGTCCCCAACATGTTAAATACTCATAGCTAGCTGGCCCTGTCTAATCCACCTCCCATGTCTGCAGCATCAATTATGTTGTATGTTTACCTAGAGGCAGTAGGTGTGTTTCCAAATTTCTTTATGTCAGCTGTAGTTGCAATTGTTAAAACAGAATGTAATTAATTACAGTACAAACAACAGAATGTGAGTGTGAAAAGAAAGCAAGTTTTTGTTTCTATGAAAAGTTGAGTGCTTCAGAAATACTCAGTTTCCTTCTTTTTTTTAACATCTTTATTGGGGTATAATTACTTTACAATGGTGTGTCAGTTTCTGCTTTATAACAAAGTGAATCAGTTATACATATACATATGTTCCCATATCTCTTCCCTCTTGCATCTCCCTCCCTCCCACCCTCCCTATCCCACCCCTCTAGGTGGTCACAAACCACCGAGCTGATCTCCCTGTGCTATGCGGCTGCTTCCCACTAGCTATCTATTTTACGTTTGGTAGTATATATATGTCCATGCCACTCTCTCGCTTTGTCCCAGCTTACCCTTCCCCCTCCCCGTATCCTCAAGTCCATTCTCTAGTAGGTCTGCATATTTTTCCTGTCTTGTCCCTAGGTTCTTCATGACCATTTTTTTGTTTGTTTTTTAGATTCCATATATATGTGCTAGCATACGGTATTTGTTTTTCTCTTTCTGACTTACTTCACTCCGTATGACAGTCTCTAGGTCCATCCACCTCACTACAAATAACTCAGTTTCATTCCTTTGTATATATGTGCCATATCTTCTTCATCCATTCACCTGTTGATGGACACTTAGGTTGCTTCCATGTCCTGGCTATTGTACATAGAGCTGCAATGAACATTTTGGTACATGACTCTTTTTGAATTATGGTTTTCTCAGGGTATATGCTCAGTAGTGGGATTGCTGGGTCATATGGTAGTTCTATTTTTAGTTTTGTAAGGAACCTCCACGCTATTCTCCATAGTGGCTGTATCAATTTACATTCCCACCAACAATGCAAGAGGGTTCCCTTTTCTCCACACCCTCTCCAGCATTTATTGTTTCTAGATTTTTTGATGATGGCCATTCTGACCGGTGTGAGATGATATCTCATTGTAGTTTTGATTTGCATTTCTCTAATGATTAATGATGTTGAGCATTCTTTCATGTGCTTGTTGGCAATCCGTATATCTTCTTTGGAGAAATCTCTGTTTAGGTCTTCTGCCCATTTTTGGATTGGGTTGTTTGTTTTTTTGATATTGAGCTGCATGAGTTGCTTGTATGTTTTGGAGATTAATCCTTTGTCAGTTGCTTCATTTGCAAATATTTTCTCCCATTCTGAGGGCTGTCTTTTCGTCTTGTTTATGGTTTCCTTTGCTGTGCAAAAGCTTTTAAGTTTCATTAGGTCCCATTTGTTTACTTTTGTTTTTATTTCCATTTCTCTAGGAGGTGGGTCAAAAATGATCTTGCTGTGATTTATGTCATAGAGTGTTCTGCCTGTGTTTTCCTCTAAGAGTCTGATGGTGTCCGGCCTTACATTTAGGTCTTGAATCCATTTTGAGCTTATTTTTGTGTATGGTGTTAGGGAGTGTTCTAATTTCATTCTTTTACATGTAGCTGTCCAGTTTTCCCAGCACCACTTATTGAAGAGACTGTCTTTTCTCCACTGTATATTCTTGCCTCCTTTATCAAAGATAAGGTGACCATATGTGCGTGGGTTTATCTCTGGGCTTTCTATCCTGTTCCATTGATCTATATATCTGTTTTTGTGCCAGTACCATACTGCCTTGATTACTGTAGCTTTGTAGTATGGTCTGAAGTCAGGGAGCCTGATTCCTCCAGCTCCGTTTTTCTTTCTCAAGATTGCTTTGGCTACTCGGGGTCTTTTGTGTTTCCATACAAATTGTGAAATTTTTTGTTCTAGTTCTATGAAAAATGCCAGTGGTAGTTTGATGGGGATTGCATTGAATCTGTAGATTGCTTTGCGTAGTATAGTCATTTTCACAATGTTGATTCTTCCAATCCAAGAACATGGTACATCTCTCCATCTATTTGTATCATCTTTAAATAAATTCTCAGTTTCCTTCTTAAAAAATGCTTTTAAATTAGGTGTGGGCATGAAATTTGCAAAAGACGGGAAACAAAGAAAATTCTACAATGGTTCTCAGATTGCTCTAAAAGTATTTTTAAATTATTTGCCCTCTTTTATGGTCAAATCATTTTGAGTGTGTCTTATGCAAAGTAGAGAGTATAGAATTCCCTTCAATGGACCCATACTCACATCCAGCTGAAATAAACTATTTTAAGCACGGATTATTTTTTAAAAATACATATTTTATTTTTCTCCTCGTTTATTCTACTACCACTTTTGAAATGTGCCTTCAACTATCTCCAGGCTACAAATCATACCTTCCCTTCAGCATTAAAGTTATTAGGTTGTGTTAAGTTTCCAATTCCAATTTCTTTAGTCAAAATTCCCCGGACGGATTTATGAGATAAAAGGTCCCCACACGGCTGTTCGGCTGCTCTTCAGCTTCTCCCGGCTGGATCAAAGGTGTTGAGAGCAATGATGGTGATTGATTTCTTCTATCTGAACTGCCTCTGTAAATGTTAATAGTATGCAAATGAGTGCATAACGATAGCCTCTTTTGGGATCAAGGAGAGTATTTTAAATTAGTACTGCATGGGGATGCCAGATATAAGAACACAAAAAGCAAGAAGAAAAACTATAGCTACTAGAATTGGAGCATGTTCTGTTTTAAAACTCAGGCTGTGGCCCAGGTGGTCCAACAGTTCACGGACCAACTATAATGCCCAACTCTCATCTATATTGCTTGATTTCCTCACAGCAACCCTGAGAGATTATCATTTTTGACAGATAAAGGATCCAACGTTCAGAGAGTTTAAGTGGTGCACCCAAGGTCACCCAGACGTGGAGTAACTAGCAATCAAATCCAGGTTTGCTCTTCTGCAAAGCTTTCACTCTTCCTGCCATGCCAGAAGATGCAAATAATGTGCTAGAAAGATTGCAAAGAACTAGGCAGCCAGATGGTTGCAAGAGTTGCAAGGGGGTAAACACAAATCCTTTGAGTGAAGTCAGCTGCCAGGAGGCTCAACGGCCATTAGCACTGTGTGTCTGCTCACTGTTCAAAATCTTACTGACAGAGGGGATCACGGTGCTAACTGTAAGACTAGGCAGCGTGATAAGAACCCGTGTTAAGTAAAAATATCTAAGTGCCAAGGAAAAAGAAGCAGCTCATGACTGGAAACAGCAGAGGAGGCTTTCTAAAGGGAGGACGTCTCAGCATCGGCTTGGGGTGTTGGCGAGATTTTCACAGAAATAGCCCTAACATTTGTGGAGTTCTTTATAGTTGAAATAACACTTTTTCAGGCAAATAACATAAGTTATTTGTCTCTCAGAATGCCCCCGTGGGTTAGGGTATGCATTATCATTTCTAATTGAGAGATGAGGAAACATGCACAAAGGGATTCGACAAGTTGTTCAAAGTCACAAGAGCAAGTTGGAAATTGACATGGGGTGAGCATCTAAGCTGGCACTGTCCAGTAGAAATAGAATATGAGCCACCTATGGAATTAAAAAATTCTTAGTGCACACATAAAAAAGGAAAAAGGAACAGCTGAAATTCATGTCAATGGTATATTCTATTTAATCTTGTATACCCCAAATATATCATTTCCATGTGTAATTAGCATGTAACCAATATGTAAAAAGTTATCAATGAGATAATTTGCATTCCTTTTTTTTTCTTGGTTTTGTCTTCAAAATCTGGTGTGTATTTTTTTTTTTTTTTTTTTTTTTTTTTTTTC
>NW_006773072.1:1429161-1433842 GCF_000442215.2 Lipotes vexillifer
TGTGCGTCCGGAGCCTGTGCTCCACAACGGGAGAGGCCACAACAGTGAGAGGCCCGCGTACCAAAAAAAAAAAAAAAAAAAAAAAAAAAAATGGGGGCCGTGGCTGCAAAGTGAGTGAACAATGTGGGTCCTAGGCCTTCTTTTTGTACTACCTACAGCTCCTCAGCCAGAGACGGAGCATCTGGGCCACTGTAGGGCTCACTGAATCAGTGGGTACCCTACGGGGAGGAAAGCAGCCTGCATGGGCAGGCTCCCGGCGGAGAGAGGAGGATCTGCATTCTTACCCCACATAAGGCCTGGACACGGATACATTACACGGGACTCTTACTCTCTGTGAGATGGAGAGGGAGAGGGAGAAGTATAGATGCAGAGAAAACAGCAGCTCATGCTCCATACATTCCCATGAGGTCTCACATATGTGTAGAGTCTCCCATGTCACAGATCAGAAAGAAAATGGGAAGAAGCGAAATACAGTTTCTTTTTCCAGAAGAGTTTTAGGGTGGAGTGACTCCAGGTGGTTAGAGCAGTTCACGCTGGTTAGAAACTGGTTAGCGCCACTTAGGAAGCTATTCTGTGGGAAGACTTAAATAGTGTTAGAAAAAGAAATACAGGGACAGTTAGTAAATACAGGGGATTATGGCATCAACAGGAACTGGTACCACAGTTGATGTGGGTGAATCAGGTACAAGGAAGTGCTATTAGAAAGAAAATGCATTTTGGGGGGATGAGAGAATCAAGGACAGGCTGAGCCAGTGGTACCTGTGGGAGATGCAGCTGAAGCTGTCCAGCAGGATGTTGATGCTGGGCACCTGGAGCTCAGAAAATAACATGGTGTTAGAGATACTGACATGGAAGTGATGGTTGAATTCATGATAAATCCCCAAAAGAGAAACAAGAGATAAAATGGCTAGTTAATGGTTCTTTAAATGTAAAAGAATTAAAATAAAAAATCAATTCCTCAGTCACACTAACTATATTTCATGTGCTGCTAGATAGTTAGATGAGGTTAGTGGTATTTGGAAAACAAAGATACAGAATATTTCCAATCATCACAGGAAATTCTATTGGACAGTACAGTTGTGGAGTATTATATATTGGCTGAGGATGATGATTGGAAGAACACTTTACTTTTTCTCCCCAACACACCTGAAAGAAAAGAAACAAAACTACGAAAAAAGTGGCGCACAGAGGCAGAGAAGCTTTCAAGGAGTAAGATGATGGAGAAGCTGCCTCTAGGTAAAATATAGCTTTTAAAATGTTGCTTAGGCAGAACTCTACCTAGGCTGAAGTAATTTATGTAAAGGAATAAGAGACAAGTGAACTTGCACCGGTAGATGGAGGAAGTTAGCGTTGTTAATTGTCAAGGAAAGATCAGACTCCTGGTTTGGAGGACAAGGACCCAACAATCACATCATGGGAGGAGTGTTTCCCAAATCTATTTATTCACATCTATTTTTGAGTGAACGGACATTTAGCAAACACAATTATAGCACTCATTGAATGTTGATTGTCTCTGCTTTTCTTCCTAGCTTGAGTTTTCCCCCTCTTGGATCCACAGTTATTGTGAAGAGCACAAATGAAACATGTATCCAACCCTCAAAGAGTTTACAGTGTAGAAGGAAAGATACAGCAAGAGCATAGCAGAATGTAGGAGAGTAATTCCCCAAAGAAATATACAAATGAAACACTCAAGGAGGTCACAGCTAGGTGGAAGAGAGAGGGTCTTGGTGGAGGAGGTGAACTTTCATCTGAGTTTTGAAGAGTGGATAAGGTTTAGGGATGAAAGGACTTTTATACCAGGTGGGGGGAAAGCATAAGCAAAGGCACGAGTGTAATAAGATAAGACGAATATTCAGGAAACTGAGAATGTTCCACTATAAACTAGAGAATAGTTAATATGAAATATATTAATAACAGATAAGGATGAACATGATGGTCTTGTTCATGGCACATGGGTGGTCTTAAATGTAAGAGGAGAATAGCACAGAAAGGTTTTTCTGGCGCATAATGAAAAGACCTATCTAACTGGAGCAGAAAAAAACAAACATTCTGAGGTTCTGCAAATTCCAGGTCAACTTTGATTCTTCCTTGAATGAATGAATGTCAAGGCTCTGCCTTACTAGGTAACAGTTATCTACAACTTGAAAAAACACTTCCCTAGATGCTATTGGGTACCAACATGCATCCAGACAACCAACTCAAAACTCTGTAAGAAACCCAACTTTCTCACCCAGTCTATTGTCCAAACCATTAGCTTACACCAATATTGTCTGACAAAGATGTTTAAGTTAAACAAAATTGCTTTAATACAGCTAAAACATCTGCTGCATTTAATAATAATCTTCCTGCTGTTGCAACATATGGCATCATCAGAAACTTTATTCCAGGGCCCCCAGAGCTTCGGAGATACCGCAAAATGCCATGATTACCATAAATGGGTTTCGGCAATTCTCAAAGATGAAAGAAAAACTACTAATTCATTTTAATATGTAAAACAAATATGGGCCATTTGGATCATTTGCAAGAGAGGTGGGATTACAAAAACTACAATAATTAGAATCTAACTCCCCAAAGAGAGATGTTGTAAGACGTAGCTTCCAGATGGAAAATTCCTTTCACAGGTCTGTACAAGACACGTTCTCAGCCTGTCCCAGGCTCTCCTGAATTAGATGAGTCCTCCTCCAAATTTTTAATGGGGATCACGGTGGGCACAAGTCTCTTTACTATTTTTTTTTTTTTTTTGGCCATGCCACGTGGCATGTGGGATCTCAGTTCCCTGACCAGGGATCAAACCGGAACCCCCTGCAGTGGAAGTGTGGAGTCTTAACCACTGGACCACCAGAGAAGTCCCAAGTCTCTTTACTTTTATGCAGAAGAATTATTACATGACCCTAGTTTAGGTGGAAGTGAAAGGAGCCAAAAGTTGAATTCAACATAACTCAGTTCTTACTCAGAAGATCTTATATTTCAGACATTGTGCTGGATAAATACCAGAGAATCAGATGAATCACGTAGAAGAGATGACTTTAAGTAGTCCTTATTGGCCATACGCAAAAAGAGAAATGCAGACTAGTAAACATTATAAAGTATGACAGGTTCTATGATACAGTTAACTTTAAGGCATGTTGGAAGTATAAGGAAAACATTTCAACTCAACAAGCAAGCCTCACTGAGGAAGGGATGCTGGAATGGTATATCCAGGCAAGAGACATTACTCTGAAAGTCATGAGGGGGAGGTGGCTTTCTAGGCTGCAAGAACCACATGACACAGAGTAGGGAAATAGCAGTTCAGGGAGCTGCTGGTCATTTGGTTTCATGTGTGTGGCAAGGAGGTGGAAAGGGAGGTGAGGAGAGAGTAAAAAGTGTAGATCCTGGAGGACCTGTTGGGTCATGCCTGGGGGTTTGAATTTTATCTTGGAGGGAATGTTACCATTGAAGGGTTTTCCTGCAGAGAAGAGTGGCATCAATGTCATTGTCATCACAGCATCCTCTCTAATATGCCTTGAGCGCATCCTCCGCCTTGAGCTGAGAACTGTTCATCCTTAATCTCACCACAACCTTGGAGGAAGGTAGGGTCATTATGATCCTCTTACACCCGCGAAATCAAGGTCTTTAAAGGAGAGTAGTTTGCCTAAGTCCCCACAGCCAGGAAAGCACAGGAAGTAGGACTGGAATCTAGGTCTTCCAGACATTGAAGATTCTGCTTTTGACACCTACGGTGTACTGGTTCTGAACCAGACCAGGCTCTGGGGATGGAGACCAAGAGACCAGACAGGTAAGGGACGCTTAGTATGCTCTGTGCTAGTTACAATGCATGGCAAAATTGTTAAAATAAAAGAAAAAGACCAAGTCCTTGCCTCCCAGAAAAAAAGAGCCAATATGTGCTCAACTTCTTGAAGCCGATCATCTAAATTAAAAATGTCAACATTTGGGCCCATTCAGTAGTTTCTTCCTGGTATTGTGCCAGGTGCTATGGGAGGGAACAGGGTTATGGTAAAGTTGAGAGTCACCTTCAAGGAACTCTGTTAAAAACCTAGTTTAGAAGAGACCTTGAGCAAAGAGTTTTAGCATTTGCTGGTTCCTCCTGTCTGCTTGCTCTCGACCTGAAGAACAATGCCTGCAATTCAGGTTTATCCAAGGAAAAAGCCTGATTCTCAGGACTTCAAATATCTCATCATGGTGTGGGACCCACCAAGCAAAAGGAAGCATGGCTCATGTGCCACTTATCCTTTAGCTATTGCTTGGCAATTTTTCTTTGGAAAAATGATTAGTAACCATTATTAAACATTATTATTAAATACTGACAACCTCAGTCATTTCAGAACCATTTATTCCTCACTGGTTTTCAGAAACTGCTGCCGTAGGTCACTCTTAAGGGACAGTTTACCCTAACAAACAGGCATGCAGTGATTCAGATCCAGGATGGCATGCTGTAAGAGAGATCTGTAATAGATTTTGTTCATTTTGACATACAGAGCACATTGAACAATGCCTACTGCATAGGTTAACACTCAGTAAGTAGGTATTTTCCCTGAGTGGAAAAGTGCAGTGTACTCAAGAAAGTACACAACTTTGCTGCGAGGTGTCAGAGGAAACCTGCTTCCCAATGTTGCCAGCCTTCATCAGATCATATATATCTCGTCGTCAGTACCTCTGCTAATTCTTTCTTCCTTCTCTTCCG
>NW_006773072.1:1433870-1435148 GCF_000442215.2 Lipotes vexillifer
CTTCCGATAATTAAAATTCTGTTCATCCAATCCAGAGGAGAGACTGAGTGTTACCCGTCTCTGTAATTCCACCAGGAATGGGTGGATGAATAAATAAATGAATGATCATGGGAGTGCTTATAAGTGCCCTGACAGTGTTCTCTCTTCCTTCAAGATGTTTATATGTGTTGTTTGAGACCTTCATGCCATACTCTTTACTGCTTCTCTGCTGAGTTTTAAATCCTATTCACAAGTCAACTCAGGCATCATTTCTTTTAGCTAACCTTCTATCAACCTTCCGTTTAGGTAGAACCCAAACACCATATAGGTGTCTGTGTAGTTGTCCATCTCTGTCCATAAACTGTGTAAGACCAGGAATTGATTGCTAGTCACCATTGTAGTCCCAGGGTCCAGCAAAGCTCATGGCACATAATAGATCCTCAACAAATGAATTAATTCATTGATGAACATATTAAGTCACTTAAATATTTCCTTTGTATTCTACCACAAGAGAAAGCCAGTTCTTGAAAAAAAAATCCTACAAAACTTGAACATTTCTGTAGAATGAGACCTCTTGGTTCTGTATGCAAGTGCAAAAATAAAATGCAATTTAGTCACCCTTGAGATAATTTCCTAAGGAAAAAGGATCTGCTGTCACTTAGGCACTTGCCATGTTTTCCTTCACATGATACAGAATTTCTGACAGTTGCAGTATTATAATTAGCTCTGAAGATGTAAATGGGGTTGGATTTGTGAATGACATTTAAAATATCCAGAGCCTAATGCTGAGTTCTGATCACTGTGCACCTGAGGAGAGCCACCATCCTGATTTCCTTCTGTGTGAATAACTTTCAACCGGGGTTTCACCTGAGACAAGCCAATCCATAACATGTTCTCAAATGAGTCCTCTTGGGATTGAGCTACGCTGGTTGATTCATATAAATCATTGTACACCATCATGCTAGTAAAAACTCTTCACTGAGCTGCAAGGGCTCCGCACACAATATTTCTAACCATTAAGGAGCCTCTTCAGGAAGGGTATTATTATCCCCATGCTACAGATGGAATAGCTAAGACTCAGAGCTTGCTCACGTTCACTAGGATAGTAAGCAACTAAGGAAAGATTTCAAATCCTGGGCAGTCTCATTTGAAAGCCTGCACCTTCTCTGCCCATCTGCCACTGAGGAAGTTCTCAGGGATAATGGAAACCTGAACCAGAGACCAATATCAATGGAAAGTAATTTTAGCGCTGAATGATACAGAGCCAGCTAGCTTAGATACTAGCACGGGAGGGAAAGA
>NW_006773072.1:1435158-1445925 GCF_000442215.2 Lipotes vexillifer
CACAAATACTTTATCAGAATTGTACACACAGGACTATAACAAACCAACAGCATATTTTACTTAATTCTCAGAGCAAAGAACCTTCCACCAAAAGAGCCTCTTCTTGTATTTCATCTATAAAAAAAATGAGGCTGACTTATAGTTTTGTGTTGCTTTATATATGTCACCTTATTTGAGGCAAACACAATGCTGAAATAAAAGATATCGTCCCAAGTATGGATGAGGAACCTAGGACTGACAGTCAAGTGGTTTAGGTGGCCAACTAGGAGGTAATATGGCTGCGGAACGAATTCTAGCAAACTTTTCACCACATTCGAGTTGTCACTTGTTCTCACCTCTGTGTATTACTTTCTTCTTCCTTCCATCAACTTAAAAAAAATCAAGATTAGAGAGGATGGAGGAAGCTCCCTTCACTGTGTTAGATTACTACATCATAGTGACTCTGAGACAATGAACTTGAAGACTGGGAAAAGAAGAAAAGCCTTATGAGTATGATAAGGCAATCATTTACAGTGTCTCCAATATTTCATATACATTAAATAAGAGACTGAGCTTCCCAGACAACTTATCCACAATTGCAGTTCTGGTTGTGACAGAGCGTCAAGAACAGCTGATGAATTATCAATACAGCAGCACTGTCTGAATTGGCATAGATCCCATGGAATGAGTGACGTGCCAGTCTGGCAACTGCTCTGTTTTGCAGAACACAATGTATATGTATATATAACCTGGAAGATACTGAGAGATGTTTATTGTACAAGGTGATTTCTTTCTTAAAGTTATTTTTCTAAATTATTTTATAGTGATGTTCAGGGCAACTACGATAAATCTATTAGGAGGTTCCATAATTGTTTTAGGCTTCAACTTAGAAACATCCTAATTCTGAATCCTATGAAATCCATGTAGGTTCTGGAAATTCAGTAGTTTCCTCTGTGCCCCTGGCAATAACATATGGCAGTGGGAGTTGAGTTTTGTCAGGTTGCACCCTACCTGTCCACCTCCTTCATTATCACACAGACCTGGCTTTGCTCATTTTAAAGATCCATATTTTACTGATGATTCGATCAGGTTAAAATGAAAAAAAAATGTTGCATTCTTTGAAGCTAATTTCTTTATAATGTCTCAAACCATTATGGCATAAAGCTTAAAATAACAAGTGTGTGTCCATAGACATAACTTTTAAAAAGAGCCTGGTACGGTGGAACTAATAAATCTATTGAGCATAGGATTCCCAAGAGCATATAAACGTGCTGAACATAAAATATGCTCATTCTGTAACCAATTTTAACACATTCCTGTTATTCCTGTTTGAATATTACTTTCAGAGGCAAAGATATGCATTAATTTTAAATATATGAATAATTTTAATAGGAGCAAATCTTTATTTTTTTGAAAGCTAATTTTATTTTGGGGAAACATATCATTTGAGGCCAAAGCTATTTTGTAAAACCTTGTAACATCCACCCAGTCAGGATGTCCAAGACACTCCTTTATCTTAACCTCCTCCAACTAAAACTCATGGTCTCCACCTTGAACCAACTTGCTTTCCTTTCTGCATCCCCTATCCTGGGATTGGTATCATGTTCCATAAAATTTATTGTGTTCAATGATGTCTTCTGAAACTCAGGATGAGGTATTAGGAACTACACATGTAAAAGATTTTCCTCTGAGCTTCCTATAATTTGAATTGCTATGTAGTAAAAAATTTATTTGAAACAGCAATTTATAGTTTGAAAAAAGGAGAGTCAAAGATGAGAATGCTAATGGTTTTCAGAAACCATGGCCTTGTCCACAAACACAGATGTCAGTGAAAAGTGTCAGAAAATCACTTTATGTCTAGAATCATTTTATTTCTGGTGGGGAACAATTAATTGAGTGTGGCGAATAAAGCTAACTCACTTTGACCCGTGAGTCTAACATAACTATTTCCATAAGAGCGTATGGAAAAACCCGAACGAACTTTTTGGCCAGCCCAATATTTTAGACTCTGGAATCCCATGACAGAAACTCTGAAAGAACACTTGCAAGTCAGGATGTGTTTGGGGAGAAAAAAGCTCCATGTAATTCAGAGACTGGCTAGGTGACAACCAGGGCATATGGCCCTTCCAGTTGGTACCTGTCTTTGGTTTTCCGTCTCTAGGCGCAGCCTGGCTTCCACACACCTCCGCGTCTCCAGGAAGGCTTGGCGCTGGGCCCGGTCTGACAGGTAACTGATAAAGATTCCAGCTGTGTTCATACACATGAATAACACTGCCTGGGCCACAACCTAAAACAGAAATACAGACATTGCCCGGTCAGGTGGTTAAAACAAGAGCTGTTTGCAGGCAAAGAGAAAAAGTAAATAAATAAAAATTTCCAATATAAATCTTAAGGTAGTAATCCAAATGTTTAGTAGCAGGTTAGTAGAACCTTCATTCAGGTCTTGGGGTCAACTCATCTCCTCAGACCTCCCTCAACCACTCTATCCAATTTAAAGCTTCTCTCTCCCCACGTTTGAATTTGAACTCGGATTGGAAATAACCTCAAGTAAACTAGGGCAGCTTCTTCTCTCTTCCTCTTCTTAAGGGGTTGGGGAACCAGGTGAGAAGAAGGGAAAGACATGAATAAAAAACAGGAAAGGTGTTAGTTGAATGGTACTACTGTATTTTGACTTTGGTACCCCGTTTTTCTTGAGTAGCGTGTAGGTCCTGACGTTCCTAACTCAAGAGAAGATGTCATATTTGTCTACTGCTTTCCATCTCCATTGCCATTACCCATCTCCTAGGCGCCAAAATCTCCTGGCTGGACTCTTATGAAACTTTGTACTTTCACATTTGCCCCCTTCCAAACTTCTCTCTAGTGAAGAAAAGCAGGCAGATTCTGGAAGGGAGTCAAAACTTGGAAGAAAGAAACAGCATAGTGTGGATTTCTTGATTTTTACGGCTTTAGCTTGCGGGCAGGTAACACTCGGTATCCACATATGCACAGGGCAGACAGCAAATGACTGAGTTGATGATAAAAGAATTGAACTGAGATTTGAACTGCATTTCAAAAGACAAAGATTGTCATTTGATGCCAACCAAGTTAACCACTTTCTAAAACACAGCACAACAAAACAAAAATCACAATTTCCAGAAGAATGTAAGAGAATCCAGAGTCTCAACTACATAACATCCACAATGTCCGGAACATAACATGAAATTACGTGACATGGGCATATACAGAGAAACGTGACCCCTTCTCAAGGGAAAAGATAAGCAACATAGACCTGTTCTGATCTGACCTGGGTGTTGGAAGTAGCAAACAAAAATCATAGTAGCTCTTACAACTTTGCTCAATGATATAAGGGTAAATATGCTAGTAATTAGTGCAGAGAAATAGAAACCACACACACAAAACGGAAATTCTAGAAACTGAAAAACACAATACCTGAAATTAAAATTTTACTGAATGATATTAACAGCAGAATTTAGATGACAGAAGAAAGAGTCAATAACCTTGAAGCTATATCAACAAACTGGACAGTATGAAGAGCAGTCAGAGTAAAATGTTACATATAAGGACATGCTCTCCAGTTATGATAGTGATTTTCAGTTAGATAAAAGAAATGCATCGCTAAAACATAATGGTATAAAAAGTTTGCAAATCAAAACAAAATAAAGCTGGTTTTGCTGTGTAAATACATATTAAAGAGAATTTAAGGAAACTCACTAGAGATAAATAGGGTCAGTAGGTAAGTATAAAAGGTTTAATTCCTCAGGAAGATATAAGAAGTATGAACTTGGATACATTTAACAATATAGCCTCAAAACACCCAATACAAAGTAAGATATAAATCTATGGAATTATTTATAAATCTATAATTATAATGGTCTATTTTAACACAATTTTCAGCAGTTAATAGATAAAGATTTTTTAAAAATCAACAAATATAGAAACAACTTGAATAGCTCATACAATTAACAACCTTGAAATGGAACATGGTATGCAAGTTTAATAGTACAAATTCTTTTTTAGGCACATACTGAATATTTGTAAAATAAGATTTTATGATAGGACCTGAAGTTAGCTTAGTCTCAGCAAATTTCAAAGAACTGGTATCGGGTAACCACAGTCAATGACTACAATAAAATCAAGTTACAAAGCAATCTAAAAGATAACTAAAAGAATACCATGTGTTTAGAAATTAAAAATACTTCTAAATAACTCATGGATCTAAACATATATCATAATGGAAAATATGTATAGCTAAAGAATAGTGAAAATACTACTGAAAAAAAACTTAGTAGTCCTCACCAAGGAATACATAATAATAAATGCTTCATTAGAAAAAGAAAAGTATATATATATAACTGATTCATTTTGCTGTACACCTGAAACCAACAAAACATTGTAAATCAACTATAATAAAAATTTTTAAAGAAAGAGAAAGAAAGAAGAAAGGCTGAAAATGAATGTGCTAGCCATTCAACTTAAAGGTTTAGCAAAACCCAAAAAACAGATAAATCCAAAGTATGTAAAAGGAAAAAAATAAGAAAGGAGCCGAAATTATTGAAATAAAAACCAAATATAAAATACAGAGGTTCAATAAAGTCAAAAGTCTTTTTTCTGAAAGGACTAATAAAACAGTAGCACTTCTTACAAGCTTAATAAAGAAAAAAAGGGAAAAGGTTCAAACAAGCAATATTAAAAATAGAAAATGAGAATTTAAATATATGGCAGAAATTAATACATAATAAAAATATCTTATGAAGTTCAATGCTAATGAAAATCATAAATGGAATTACATATTTCTTAAAATATATCTTTATCAAAACTGACTCAAGAAGACAAGAGAAAAATTAAATAAGTGCAGTCATAATTAAATATCTTTCCACAAGGAAAGCAACAGGCCCAGATGGCTTCATCAAAGCATTCTACAAACACATGTTGAAGAAATAACTTAAATATTTCATAATCTTGCCCAGAGAGTACGAAAATAGGGAATATTCTCCAACTCAGGTTATAAGGCTAGCAGCATCCTGCTACCATAACCAATAAAGTTGGTGCATAAAGGTAATTAACAGATAAATCTCACTCATGAACATGAAAGAAAATTCCTACACATAATATTACTAAATCAAATCCATCAATACATAGAAAAAATAATTCAGTTTGACTACATTAAATTTATCCCAGGAATCTGAGGATAGTTTAACATTATCCAATCAACTAATGCAATTCACCACATTTACAGCTTAAAAAAAAAACATACAATCATCCCACTGAGATGAAACAGCATTGATGAAACTCAATATTCTTTCATTTAAAAAAATGTGGAGATTAGGAGTAAACTTTCTTAATCACTATGCAGAATATCTACAGAAACAAAGACAAAAACACCTAAAATGAACAACTTACTCAATGATAAAAGGTTAAAAACATTTGCTTAAAGGCCAGGTTGACAGTTATCGCCAAATGTATGCAACATCATTCTCAAATTCCAGTTATCTCAGTAAGACAAAAACAGAAACAAAATAAAGGTGATAAAACTTGGAAAGGAAGAAATACACTTTCATTTTTGCAGATAATTATCTATGTGGAATATCTGAAAGTCTCTACAGAAAAATTACTAGGATTAATAAGAATTTAACAAAGATGTTGGATATAAAGTCAAAATAAAATGCTAATTGCATTTCTAATGCAACCATGATAAACAGATAGAAAATTAACTTAACAGAGAAAATAATGAAATTGAATTTAAAATAATCAAATAAGACCCAGATGGAGGGTTGTACACCATGTTATGCTGTAAGATGAAAGAACTGATATAGTAAAGATTTCAAAACTTGGTAGGTATTTTTACCCCCAGTGGAATTCAAGATGATCCTAAAATTTGTATAGGAGATCAAAGAGCCAAGAATACATAAGATATTCTTATGGGGATATATGTATACGTATAGCTGATTCACTTTATTATACAGCAGAAACTAACACAACAATGTAAAGCAATTATACTCCAATAAAGATGTTAAAAAAAAAAAAAAGAATACATAAGATAGTCTTAAAGGAGAACAAAATGGGAGACTTGCAGTACCAGGTAACAGACTTGTTATAACATTGCAGTGATTAAGACCTCATGGTATTTACACGGGGATACGCAAATTGACCAGTGGATGTGAATAGAGAGCCCAGAAACATAAACACACAAACTTGATAATCGTGCTTTGTAGTTATAAGGAGAAAAGAGGGACTTTTGAACAAAGGGTGTTAGAACAGTTTGTTATTCACTTGGGAAACAATGTAAAAGTAAATCCCTGCCTAATCCAATACACAGAAATACATTGCAGGTGGATTAAAGTCTTAAATATGAAAGGAACAAATATGAAATTTTAGAAGGCAATCTAGGAGAATACTTTTACTACTGTAATGGATTTTTAAAATAAAACGCAAAGAATACAAACCATAAAAATAGATTAATACATTTGACAAAATTAAAATTAAGCATTTCTATTCATTGAAAGACAACATAAATAAAATGGAAAAAACTATAAGAAGAGATATTTGCAACATTTATAACTAGCAAAAATTAATTTTCAGCTCATATGAAGAACTTGTATAAATCTATAAAAAATAAAAACAATCCGATAGAATACAGGGCAAAAAATAAGCAGGTATTTCCAAGACAAGAAACTATCAATATGAAAATAAGTGTAACAATCTAGGAACTCTAAGTTAAAATCCATATCCATTCCACATCTACCTGGTTGGCTCCAGAAAGAAAAAAAAAAATAGTAGGGTGTTATCAAATCAGCAAGGATGCTGTTGGCCATGTGAATTGACACTGCTACGTAGACTCTGCAGAATGTTTAATTTGTACATTGCTAAACTGCACCTTTCCCCTCCATACCCAGAGCCATCTTTGCAAATATGGCCCAGGAGACATGCCCAAGAATGTTAAGAACAGCATTTTCTACAAGGGCCTGAAACTGGAAATAATCTGAATGGCCACCAATAGTAGAATGGATAATTTTAGGACGTATTAAAATAATTAAGTGCTACTCAGCGGTGACAATAAACCTATTAATGTATGAATCAAAATAGATAAGAAGAGAAAACAATATTGAAAAAAGTGTGATCCTAATGACAATAAGTTCAAAAACAAGTAAACTAAAATAATACATTGTTTGTGAATATACGAGATAGCACGTCTCCATTTTTTACCCATTGATAACGCATTACTCCGGCTAGGTTGCAGGGGAAATAGTCACTCTTATACCTGTTTGGTGAATACATGAGTTTGGCAATATATATCAAAATTGACACTCATCAATTCATATTCATCAGCTCAGTAACTCCATTTTGGTGTAGCTCCAGGTGCAAAGATCAAAGGCTATCACAGCATTCTTTGTAAAAGCACACAACTGGAAAGCATCTAGATGGCCATAAATAGAGGACTGGTTAAATTATAAAGCCATACAATTGAATATGTATGTAGATAAAAACATGGAGATTTTCTGTATACTAACACAGAACATTCCAATATATACTATTAAGTGGGGGAAAAAATAAAGGACTAATATTTCCTATCCTTTTTCTACGCACAGACTCTTTCCGTAAGGTACTGGATAATTCTGGGGACAGAAACTGAAGCCTAAATTTATAATCTCTACCGTTTATACTTTTACATGTAAGTGTGGTACCTATTCTAATACATAGACTTTTAAATAAGCAGATTGATAAATGTACTGTTAGAAAAGAGAAAAATGCAAACTCCTCATGACAATAAAGCCTGCTTGATCTTCTTCAAACTCATTTCATGCCATTTCTCCTCTTTCACATTTTGTTGCAACCAATCGGGTTTACTGTCTATTCCTCCTCTAAGTTTTTCCTCTCTCTGGTCCATTGCAAAAGCTGTTCCTTCCACCTGGGACATTCCTCCTCACACTTCTTGCCTTGCTGATTCCTCTTATGCTTCTGTTCTTGGCTTTATTAGTTTCCTCAGAGAGGTACTCCCTGGTCACTATATCAAAGTAGGATTTCCCTGCCATTCTTTTTTTTTTTTTTTTACGGTCTGTAGGCCCCTCACTGTTGTGGCCTCTCCCGTTGCGGAGCCCAGGCTCCGGACGCGCAGGCTCAGCGGCCATGGCTCACGAGCCCAGCCGCTCCACGTCATGTGGGATCTTCCTGGACCGGGGCACGAACACATGTCCCCTGCATCGGCAGGCGGACTCTCAACCACTGCGCCACCAGGGAAGCCGTCCCTGCCATTCTTTATCCCGGCACTCTGTGCACTTATCACAACTTGTAATTATATATTTATTTGCACACTTGGTTGTCTGGCGCCTATCTGTCACATTGGATTATTACTTCTAATAATGCAGGGATGACATTTATTTTAGCCCTTGATTGACACCTAGTACCTAGCACAGTGGCTAAATGCTCAGCACAGTGCCTGTTAACTGTTCAGCACCTAATAAGTGCTGGATATTTGCTGAATGAGTAAAGGAATGGGTTAATAGCTTTCCCATGCTTTCATCATTATTTACAAGATATGATGGACTAATGATCTTAAAATAGCAATAATAATGTAAAACACCAAAAATATCCTTGACAACACTAATAAATATGTGGGAGCTAAAGCATACGACTTTATAAAAGATAAAGGAGGGAAGCATTTCTGGTAAAGGGATGCTAGCTATTAACTATGTAAATACTACCCAAATTGCTTTATGGCTTTAACATGATTAACAATCAAAATCCCAAGTGAAATTTTCCTTTGGAACTTGGAAGATGACTTAAAAGTGTATCTGAAAGAATACATGAATTAGAATACTAAAGAAATTCTTACAAAAGCGATTACAGAGGGTCCTTGCACAGCCAGAAGGTCATGTATACCATCATGTGACAATAATTAGAACTCTGTGGCAATAGTGAAAACCTCAACTGAAGAATTAGTGGAATAAAATAGAAAACATAACGAGTTTGTATATGATCCAGACAGCTCAACGGTTCAGTGGAAAAAACAATTGTCAGTAACAGGCTGATTTGTCATTTATTGGAAAAAATGGCTTAGAGTCCCCTCATAGTATATGTCAAAATAAATGCCAATGGAATAAAGACTTAAATGTGGAAAATGAGACTACCAAAAAGGGAAAAGAAAATAAAAGGGAATATTGCTCTAATTTAAGCAGTAAAGCTTGAGCCGAGGCTCAAATTAAAGCTAAGTCGTGTTGTTTTTTCTTTTAAGGTATTTATTTATTTTCATTTATTTTTGGCTGCGCTGGGTCTTCGTTGCAGTGCGTGGGCTCTTTGTTGTGGTGCGCGGGATTCTCTGGTTGTAGCGCAGGGGCTCTAGAGCGCACAGGCTCAGTAGTTGT
Organism: Lipotes vexillifer; assembly: GCF_000442215.2. NCBI lineage: Eukaryota > Metazoa > Chordata > Mammalia > Artiodactyla > Lipotidae > Lipotes > Lipotes vexillifer. The sequence continues at coordinate 1,444,497 of NW_006773072.1, forward strand.
AGTGTGCGGGCTGCTATCTAGTTGGGCTCTCTAGTTGTGGTGCGTGGACTTGAGAACGCGCAGGCTTAGTTGCTCCCTTGCCTGTGGGATCTTAGTCCCTGGACCAGGGATCAGACGCGCGTTCCCTGCATTGGAAGGTGGATTCTTAACCACTGGACCACCAGGGAAGTCCCAGTAGTTTTTTTTAAAACACTTAAATCAATCTGATACATTGCTGATGTGGAGGGTATTTCCTAGGTATTTCTGGAAAGCAAACTGGCAACATGTTGCAAAATTTACTCATTTCTTTTGACCCAGTGACCCAACTTCTTATCTATCTAAAGGAAACAATCAAATACAGGATCAGAAATTTCTGTTAAGGGATGTTCATTGCAGCTTTATTAATGAAAGTTTTTAAAAATAAATAGAAACTGCATATTTTTAACAGCAGGGGAAATGGCTGAATAATTGAGGCATGCATATACAAGGGAATATAAAATTGCATTAAAAATATTTAATGACATGAGCAAAACTTTATGATACATTAGCTGTAATATTTAAAACTGTATTAAAACACTAATCTGTAATTTCAGTGTGATCTTAATGCTTAAAATAAAAGGAAATAAATATACACATATATTTGCATGTATATGTCCATGCATAAGTGTGCGTGTGCATGTGCGTGTGTGTGTGTGTATTGACATAGGAGGAATAGGTTATTCAGACAAACTTACTTGTGAAGCTCTAACAAGGCAGAAAACAAAACAAATCAACGAAAAAACAAAACCTAAGGAGTCAATATCGAGAAGAATTATACCCAAACAGGTGAGCCTAGCATCTGGAGCTCTTTCTTCCTAGGGGCATCTGCAAATTCCAAAGGAGGTGACTGAGAGTCTCAGAAGCAGAGCACAGTGTTCAAGACTCAGGAACCAGGGGAACAAAAGCTGAGGGGAGGCAAAGTGGAGATGTTGGAGGAGACGAGCATCCAAAAACAACCACTCATGTAGGGACTTGATCCTTAGTCAGTAACTGACTTCACAAATATTTTTACTGCTGCATTTTAGTATCAAATAAATATCTAAAAATACCTAAATTGTGATTATTGCTTTTTTAAAGTAAATTTTATGAAGGAGATGCTATTCCATTATAGCAGCTGCAGATCAGTGGTTCCATGAAAGGGGTGGGGGGACATTGTTATGACTGCCTCATATTGGTTCTATTATGTAATCCCTCCAACCTACAACTCTCTCTAGACCCCTGTAAGCCCCACCTGTAAGCCACCTCTGCCCCAGAGCTGAGATGCTGAATGTGAGACGCTTAAGAAACATTTGTCGATCAATGCTTTATTTTTCTACCCTTACATATCTGTAAACTGCCATTAAGAAGTCTTCCTGGGCTTCCCTGGTGGCGCAGTGCTTGAGAGTCCGCCTGCCGATGCAGGAGACGCGGG
>NW_006773072.1:1446142-1453779 GCF_000442215.2 Lipotes vexillifer
GCCCATGCACAGAAATGAAGACCCAACACAGCCATAAATAAATAAATAAATAAATACATTAAAAAAAAAAAAAAAAAAAAAAAAAAGAAGTCTTCCTAACCCTTCACTACTAAATAATTTATCCGTTCAAAATGATTTATGGAGCAAGTTCTATGTGTCAGGTATGGTTTTATGAACTGGCAACGTGCAAAGCAGATAAAGTTCAGCTCTCATTCTAGTGGTGGGAGACAGGCAATAAACAAAGGAATATTTAATACATGGTGGTGGTGTGTGTGATAAATACTAAGAAGAAAAATATAGCAGCATAAGGAGGATAGAAAGTGATACAGTAGGGATGGGGCTGCTCCTTTATAGGGAGTTCAGAGAAGGACTCTCTGATAAGAAGATATTTGAGCAAGACCTGAAAAAAGTGAGGGACTGAGTCATGGGATATTTGGGAAGAGCAGTTCTGGTAGAGAGAACAGAAAGTGCAAAGGCTCTGAGGCAGGAGAAGCAAGAAGCCCGCTCAACCACTCAAAGTCCGCCATGGCTGGAGCAGAGAGGGATACAGGAGGATGCAGGCACCTTTAGGAGATGAGCCCCGAAAGGTAACAAGCAGTCAGACTGTGTATGGTCTTGCACATGATAAGAACATTGGCTTTTAAGGCATGGGAGAATCCTGAGTACTGGGAGGCATGACCCACCTTCTGTTTTAAGGGTCATGCACTGGCTGCTATGAAGAGGACAGACTCTAGGGGTTGCCAGGATGGAGTCAGGGAGAAAAGCTAGAAGGTTTTTAGGAAAATACCGTTGGAAAGAGATTGTGGGCTTGGACTTGGATGGCAACTGCAGCTGGTGAGATCCGGTCAGACTCTGAATATATTTCAAAGGTAAAGACAAGATTCACTGATAAATTTTGTGTAGATGATAAAAGAAAGAGAGGAGTTGAGTGTGACCTCCAGAAAATTAATCATTCTGACTGCACAGGCCAATCATCTGGGAGAGTTAAAAAGATGCAGATTCCCCCTGGCCCTATTCAGACCTGCTGAATAAAAATATCCAGGGATGAGGCCGCCTGGGAATCTTTATTTTTAGAAAGCTCCCAGAGTCATCTACTGCAGTGGGTCCATGGGCTGCCATAGGGAATCACGCCTTCATGAAAATGGTCTGAAGATCACAGATAACACTACCTTTTGACCTCCATTTTATGTGTGCATCAGCCTGTACTGTAATAGGGAAGAACAAAGCTGACTCCATATTAGGTCTGTTTCTTTGACTTTAACCTTTGTATTTATTCTGTGGCTTTTGCTTGGAGGTAAGAATGTTGCCTATAGCCTGAAATGTACAGGACAGCCCATTCTCAAGGCTCTGACCTTTAAGAGTGTAACACTTTTCCATTCATACAGAGATAAAAAGTTGCAGAACAGAAAATAACATTTGTTTGGTTGGAGTTTTACAGGAACATTGTGACCTGACCTACATGGACAAAGGATTCCTGCACCAAGAAGTCTGCAACAACCAACCTTGCCCCTCCCTACCTTAAAAAGGCTTTGCTGAAACCCTTCAGGGAGTTTGGGTTTTTTCTGGGGCGGAAGCCACCCATCTCCTCGCAGGGCCCTGCAGTAAACCTTTCTCTGCTCCAAACTCGGACGTTGCGGTATTGTTTAGCCTCTCTGTGCCCCGGCCACAGGAACTTGCGTCCGCTAACATTACTAAATTCTGAGCTGGCACAGGGCAGACACCACATCCATTGTATCTCATCTCTTAGCACAGGGCCTGGCATTGTAATACTCAACAAACACTTGTCAAATCTAATTAACCTGACAGTCACATGAGTGAATTCCAGTGACCCACCTCTTTGGTGTAGTTTTGTGATGGCTGGGAAGAGGGAAGTTGTCACTCTGAGTGGGAAGACCTCCACAAAGTCATCCAGAGCAGGGTGAGTCCCTCCTCACCTTCCCCCATCTCTTCCTCCAAGCTCTGGAGATGGAAGGTTCTCTATGTGGGCCAGGCTGCCCCTTTCTTTCCTGGGACGGTGGCCAGGTTCTCTATGTGGGCACTGCTGTTCAAAGCCAGGGAGTTCAGAGCGGGAAAGCCTCGCACAGTCAGCTCCCCTATTTGGAGCGGGAAAGCCTCGCGCAGTCAGCTCCCCTATTTGACACAGGATTTGCATTTCTGTCATTGCAGCAAGAGCCTCTGCTGTTCATTGCCAACCGGCCAGACTGGAGGTGGGAGAGAGGACTGGCTCCCTGGGGACCTCCCCTCCCCTCTGCACTCAAAGTATATGCCACAGGGATGTGCACATTTACTCTGCAGCTGGCTTTGTACAGGGGACACTTCCACAGTCTACAGCCAAAGCTGTTGAAGGCTAGAAGAGCCCTGCTTTATTAAGAGCTGGGAAAGACTCTCCTTCCACTGATTTCTGGGTCTCTGGAAGCATCCACTCAAGTGCTATTGTGTGTATGGAAAGCCTAGCTCTGGGAAAGTGACTATTGGACCTGTCCCTGAAGATAGTTTTATTTTTTAAATTTAGTAAGAAAATAAAGAAAAGATCTGTTGCAATCCATGATGATCACTTTGCATTTGGGTATTTTCCAGTATTTTAATGGAAACCAGGAATTTGAAAAGTAATACCATCAAGCTTAATTTATATAAAATGTTGAAAACTGTTTTCTTAAGGATTTGCACCCTGATTTGTCTTTAGGACCCATCATAAATTTTGGAGGATGCTCAAACTGAAATTGGGAGACTAAACAGTAGCAATTATAACTTACTTTTTAAAGCTCACGTTAAGTGCAGGGCATCTTACTAAGTGATTTCCATGGGTGTTCTCATATAATCTCAGTGAGGCAGGAAAAATTATCATATCCATATGAGGAAGCTGAGGTTCAGAGAGGTTAAGTAACTTGTCTAAGGTTAAACAGCCCTCACTGTGGGAGGGCAAGGATTTGAACACAGGAAGTGTGACTTTGCAGGATCCAAGCGGAAGCTGGCCAAGACCTGAAGGAGACCTTTGATGCAGAGGAAATGGAACCCAGTCAGGAGACAAGGGTATATTGAGTAAATAAACACAGGACAATGCATTAGGAAGGTTGAATATTTTGCCAGCATGTAATGGGTATATGAAATATATGAAAGATGTGGGTAAAGCACGCGTATCTAGGTGAATGAATCCAGCTGGAGAGGGTCTGGTGTCATCCTCTAGGAGACAGCTAGCATTTATTGAGCACTTAATATATGCCAGGACTCATTCTAAGGGCCTGGCATATGCTAATTCATTTAGTCCTCACAATAACCCAATGAAGTAGGTACTACTCAGATGGGCATTGTCTAGAGGAGGGGGCTGAAGCTCAAAGTTTGACCATTTGCTCAAGATAACTAATGGAGCAAGTGGTAGAGCTGGGTTTGAACCCTGGTCATGGGAGCCAGAGCCTGAACTTAGAACTACTGTGCTCTCCAACCTCATCCCCGATGTACCCCAATATACCTACTAGTGCAATGAAAGTTCACTCAAGCAATAAATGTGGATTCAGCACATGCGTGACAGACTACAGGATGTGGCCACTGGATGGCTCAGTTCATGAGCCTGGTAAAGGGAAAGGAGCTTTGGGAGGGCTGTGCACCTCTGTCTATACATAGTAAAACCAAGACCCTGAGAGTAACTTGCCCAAAGCTAAACAGCCTGGGCTGACTGACACCAGGCTCTTTAACACCAAAGCCTGTGCTCTTGGCAAGCTGCCGTATGTTTTCATAAGGCATTCTTACAATTGCAGAAATGTGCCCATGTGTAGGCCTCTCTGCGTTTGGACTTAGGCCTTAGGGCTACACATGGAGCAGAGGGAGGGACTGCAGGAGGAGGGGAGCATGAACCCAGGGGAGAATTAGATAAATTATATAGGGAGGTTGTGATACTCTCCACAACCCCCAGGAGGCGTTCGGGCACTGGGGGTCCTGACAAAGTGAGTGGGGCAGACACCAGCCAAGGGCCTTCACACCTGCTTGGTGCTGGAGCTTCGGTAACCAGAGACCTGGGCCTGCATTCCTTGGCTCCTCCACTTACTAGGCATACAACCTTAAGCAAGTCACTTTTTGCCTTTTTGAACCTCAACTTTCCCATCGGAACAATGGGAATAAAGCTTTGCCTCATACAAGTACATGTATGTATATCTCTCTACATATCTAGATCTCTATATTTATATAATGTACATATACAATATATGCATGAATGTGCCTAGCAGATAACAGGTAACCAATAAATGTTGGATATATATTTAAATATGAGGCCATCTTTTTTTCCAATATGTATATATTTTGGTGTAGTGTATATATTTTTTATTTTGGAATAAATGATGCATTACAGAGTTTCTTCCTCCAGGTTGAGAAATAACCTAGAGGACCATGAAGTATTAACACCTTTTGTATTTTATGCAGAGTTACGAAGAATGGTTATGTTCATAGTTTACTCCATAGAGAAGATAGTAGGGTGATCCTGGCAGAGGATGCTGGCAGGGAGCCATTAAACCCAATAATGCCATTTATATGCTATGTGAACTTGGCCCAGTTAGTTAGTTTTTCTGGCCCTCAAATTTCCTCACCTGTAAAATAGGAATACCTTCCTAAAAATGCTGTTGGGTAACTGACAAAAGTAACTGGCAAAAGGCCTGTAAGACAATCATTGCTCAATATGTATTGACTACGGTCATGGTTATGACTGTTATTACTGCTTTTGTTGTCTTTTATGTCATAAGAGTGACTCCAGAGGGTCTGAGCAGTAAGCAACCTGGTGAGGGTGGTGTTTGAGAAAGATGTCTAGTAATACAGCACGAGGAAGATTTATCACCCAGGTTAAACTCACTCTTCAGGGACTCAGGTAAGACTGGGGTGAGGGCGATAAGGAGGATCCATAGGCTCAGTAGAGGCAACCGGAGGAACCAAGGTACCGCCAGCATCCTCTGCCAGGGTCGTGGGCTCTTCCCACAGCTGTCAGCCTGTGACCTTGCTTCCTGCTTGCCCTTTATAAATAGTACATACTGAATAAGAAAAAGAAATTATAGAGAGTACGTAATGAAGTTTACAAAAGTAACAGAGCATTAAAGTAGTAAACATAAGTGCATATCTAAGGAAACAAAAATGATGCAGGCATGCTGAACTCAGAGGGCATATGATAACAAGTAAGACTGAATGATGGAAAACCTACATAAAAAACCCTGGGTTCAATGAATAATATCTTGAGAAATGACAAAGTAATGAGGGGAAAAGGCAGTCTTTTCAGAAGAAAACAGGAAGAGAGAATTTTGAAAAATAGAATGAAAAGAATAAGAACAGGAGCGTAAGATTTTTTAAAAATGGATTGAAAAAAACTCTGACATTAAGAAGAAAGTAAAAATGTTAAAGACTAAAAATAGGAAGGACTGGAGGTGAGGAAAAATAAATGATTAAACCCTTTAAAAACAGATGAGGTAAGATGATGAAGTTAAATTTTTTAAAAATATGAGAAGTATAACAGGTGGTAGCTCAAAATTTAAAGATAAACTATGCTAAGGCAAAGTGGCTTAAGATATTAACACGTTTATAATGTCTATTCCACTTTATTCAGAGAGCAGGACAAACCAAGTAACCAATAATTGCTCCAAGACTGTTTTCCAGGCTGAGGTAACTCTACCACTTAGAATCGCCTGCCTCTTTGCAAGGGGATGTGAGGAGAGCTTCTGTTTACACACTCCAGTTGTGTACCTGGCTTTGGCCTTTACATGTGCTATTTTATGGCAATCCAATAGCAACCCTTCTTGGCCTTATTGGCTCCATTTCATAGAAAAGAAAAATGAGACTCAGAGAGCCTAAGAAATTACCCAAGGCCACAGAGCTAGTAAGTGGTACTAGGATGACCAACTGTCCTGGTTTGCCTGGAACAGAGAACTTTGTTTTAAAGCCCGGATGGTCCCAGGAAAACCAGGAGGAGTTTTCTTAGTGTGCCCTTTCCAAAGCTTCCTCGCCATCTGTCTGGCAATCATCTACTCGACTCATGGAGCTCAAGACTCAGCTTGGTCCCTTCCCCATGTAGGAGCAACCCCCGCTTTTTTTCCTTCCCTCTTGGACTGTATCTCATATAGTCATCTATCATTGCCCTTATATGTTGGTGACAGATCTCATCCACTGTCAGCTCTACATCCCCAGGGCCTTGCACAGCACCTACACTTATCCTGTTCCTCATTCATCCTTGGCGTCAACAGTTATTTACTGAGTGCCTCCAACAGGTCAGGCAGCATGCTAGCCTCTGTGGAGGTGGACCAAACAAACACAGGTCCTGCCCTCATCAAACGGACAGACCATCAATAACTGCAGGCCTTTGGGATATATTTGTTGAATGAATGAGTGAGCTTGCTGACGGAGAGACGATAGGGATGTGAGCTGTTCAGCCTGCTGCCTTCCCTTAGGGGAGGACTCAGCTAAAGCAGATTCTCAGGAATTTTTTTTTCTGGCTGTGCCGTGCGGCTTGTGGGATCTTAGTTCCCCGACTAGAGATTGAAGCTGCGCCCCCAGCAGAACCCGTGCCCCCTGCAGTGGAAGCGCAGAGTCCTAACCACTGGACCGCCTAAAGCAGAGTCTCATGGACACCCAAGGGAAAAAAGAAAGTGTATGTCCGCGGTTGTTTCCCCTTAAGTATTCTAGGAAGGTTCTGTGGTTTAGGATTTTAGAATTTGGGAGTCCAAATTTAACCCCAGCACTCTACCTATGAAAGCCTCTCTTTTGGTTTTTAATAAAAATGAGTATTGATGGCCTGTTATACATGTGCCAGGCACTATACCTGGCTCCAGGGATACAGGACAAGTCTCCTGCTCCTGAAGCTTATATTCTAGTGAACTGTTTCTTCACATGCAAAAGAAAGGAAGAAATCCCTATGACCTAGGGTTATTGCAAGAATAAAATAAAACAACACAAAAAAGTCACTATCGAAGTTATTATAACTTAGCAGTCAATAGGTGATGATCCTTCATGGGTGGTTATAAGGATTAAAGGAGATATAAGTGCTACATATAAAGAACTTAGCATTCACCCAATACACAGTAAACGCCCCAACATGGCAGCCACTACTGCGGTCTTCACACAGGCTGTCTCCAGAATAAGGCAGTGGGCAGAGACTAAGGAAGAGCCTTTGGGATTTGGTTCTCTCTCTCTGTCTTGCTCTTCTAACTATTTCTCCCGTACGTGCTCCCTGGCTTCTAGTCACATAGGATACTTTGGGGTTATCTGGATCAACTTTGCTTGTTATTCTCTTCTTGCCCCTAAAGAGCTGCCCTTCTGTGCCCCGCTCAGTGCTCCAAAAGCCTGATGTCTCTGGAACTGCATCAGGTCTCATTGTCTTCAACTTCCATTTGGGTTCTGCCATGGCTAGTTCAAGAAGGAGACAGGAAGATGGGAAGAGCGAGAGACTGGGGCAATCCCTCATCCTGCAGCAGTCTGGGACATGGCTGTTTTTCCTCTATAACATGACAGCTCTTACCAGGTTCTGGTAATACCATCCGTCTCCTTGCTCCATCAGGCCCCTGGGGGTGGAAACAGCTTCATCTGTGCCTCACCAATCCTTCTCGTTCCCTCAGTCCTGTCCCAAACCTTTGCTTGAGCTCACTTCACTCACCCCTAGGAGACTGTTTCCTGCT
>NW_006773072.1:1453797-1458489 GCF_000442215.2 Lipotes vexillifer
CCTAGGAGCCTGTTTCCTGCTGAGAGCTGAATGATACATGAACCAAGCCTCTTACATCTCCAGGTCATTGCATAATTGGTTCCCATTTCCTACAATGTCTCCCTGCCCCCTCCCCTCTCCCAACACACACACACACACACACACACACACACACACACACACACACACACACACCTCTACCTCCCTGGCATCCTTCAAGATGCAGTGGCAGCATCTTCTCTTTGGGACTCTGCCATGAAAGTCCCCTATCTTTCAGGCAGTCCCTCATTCACGTCGCCTGCCAGCAGACTCTGGCTGTATACTGCCTTGCACATCCTGTCAGTTCCCGGGACTTGTCCCTGTGTTCCTTGAAGGCCGTGGCTACTGTCACCCATGGCTGTATCCCGTACCTAAAACATAGCTGTCATTCAGTAAATGTTTGTTGACAGGATAGTCTCTTGGAATCCAGCCAGTCAGTCCTCAGAACCTACGCTTTTGAGCACTGACGACACTGTGCAGTAAAGACAGTGCATCACAGTAGAGTCTAATAGAGGGTAGGGGGTCTGGGAATACTCCCTGGAGGAGGTGACATTTAAGCCAAACCTTGAATAATGACTGGAAGTTAGACAAGGAAAGAATGGGGAAAGGGTTTTGAAGAAGTCGTTACGTGGAAAAGCCTAGTGGTAAGAAAAAGCGGGGAACTGAAAAATGCCAAGAAAAGCTGGAAAGCAGGGTGGTAAGGTTGGAGGGGTGAGACGTGGAAGTAAAAGCAGGGAGAGGACCAAGAGAGTAAGGCATTTACTACATGCTGAATGCTTTCCATACTAGCACTACTATCTCATCAAATCCTCATCCGCATCCTGCAAAGCAGGACTTTCATCATTTTATACGAATAAGAAAACAGAATCTTAGCTCCTCTAACTTGCCCCCAGAATCAATATTTGACAGTGGAACTGGGAGTATGTCTGATGCCAAAATCCATTCCACGTCACTGTGTCCAATCCTTACCTGCAGAATATTTGGCCCTCTTTATTTTAGGACTCACAAAAGACTTCCTTAAACATTCCAGCTAGAGACAGCATCACCAAGGAATTCTTATTAACATCAATATTAATGGATTTTGTTTTAGGAAGAGATGCTTCTTCTAGAGGCTTGACCACATAGGTCAACTCGACTGTTCCTTTGCAAAGAAAGCCAAGAGCCAGGTCCAGGTTCAGAGTTTTGTTGGATGTGCCCAGAGTATCGGAGGAAGCTTCTCTATTTGACCCTGAGTTCAACAGCGTGACAAATTATAGCACAGTGGAGTTTTCTCATTTGTGCATTTAGTTTATGTGTATTGCAATTACAAGTTGGGGGTGAGAAAGAGGAAGAAAGAGAAAGACTGAGACAGGGAGAGAGGTGGGGGGAAGGGAAGAGAAGGGAAGAGAAATAAAGAAAGGGCAGGCAGGGGAGGTAAAGCACTGTAAATGGTTTGAGCAATGCTGTCGGTTCATGGGCACATGGAGTGAGAAGTCGAGGATTTACAGTCTGCTTCAGCCTGTGGCCTCCAGCAGGGTGCCCATCCCCATGGAACTGGATGTGCCACTAGGTTTAAAGTTACATCTTCATCACACATCATGATCTCTAAACACAAGCCAAATGCTTCATCTGGAGCTCAACCATTCCGGGGGAAAACTTGGCTGTGTTGGGTTATTGAGATATGATACAACCATTTGCCGACTTTTTTTTTGGCATTTAAGAGATTTTTTTTACAACCTGACTTTTGACTAAGTGGTTAGCTTTTAAAACCTAACCTCAGTATAAGTTGTGATGCCAAAGTAGTGTAGGTTTCACCCAAGTAGCATAAGTGTTGCATTATGACACGTATAACAGAAAATAAGGAAGTCAACAAAAGAAGCAGACATTGGAAAAGCCACAGTCTCGATGGCCACAACCCCTCGCAGTATAGGGAACACTGGCAGGTGAATAATAAATGCTTTTTGAATGAAAAAAGGAACTAATGACCCATCTGCTGCTGGCTGTCAGGAAAGAATCAGGTGTCCTTTCGGAAAAGGCTCTTGATGCAAAAGGCACAGGCATTTGGCAACGCTGTGTTGGAAATGAAGTCTATAAATATTCACAGGCAGGCAAATCAGATATGTTTTGAAGACCAAAGCGGACAGTGATTCAATTCTCTTCCCTCTCCATCGAGGGCCTGTCAAGCATTGCATCTAAAGTGCGTTATGGATGTGGCTGGAAGGAGGCAAAGGGCCAGTCGGGGCCTCTGAGACTCATGTGAATTGCTCCCCTGCTGGATGGACCCTCCTGGTCGGGTCACTGGCAGGTCACTGATGAAATTTCCACCTTTGCCACATTCTCCGTTCCTGACACCCAGGGCACGGGAGAGCTGAGAGTCTGCTTTAGCTGCCTTTAAGATTGCTTCTTCCAGGGTTAGCTTCAAAAACCTGAAAATGGAGTTGACGGTATGAGCCTGGGGTAGCTTTGCTCTAGCTTTGGAGATAAATGTGGGGGGGTGGGGAGTCTGGCTTGGGGAGAATACTATAGGTGTCTCCAGTAGTGTCGTGTCAGACCTGGGGAAGTCCTCTGTGGCAGAGAGGGTGTGGGAATGGGCACAAGACTGCAGGATCCAGTGGTTGCATCACTTGCCCCACTCCTAGAAGCTGAGGCCAGGATAGAATAAGGGAGCACCCTGGTGTCATTTTGAAATCAATACCCTCTAAAGATGGGACACCACCCTCCAGGATGCAGGGGACACTACAAATCAAAGGTATGATGTTACGCCCTGGTAGGTGGGATGCATGAGTCTGGGAAACAAGTGGGGGGAAGCAGGAGTGGCCCTACTTACCATCACTCCCAGTGACCCACTTGGGGAGCCTGAAACCCTGGATTCTATAGCTTTAGAGTTCCAGCTTTCCACAGGTTTACTTCCACCAAGCGACACAGTAATAGTCCCACTGAACTAAAAAATGTGGCATGTTGGGCTCCTTATGCCAAGGGGCCAGAGACAAGAAGAGTCACCATTCAGGCAGGGGTTATACCCTGGCCTAGGAAAGGCATGGTGATCAGAGGCCCAAATGCCTGAGGGGTTAGAATCTGGATCGTGCCATCAGGTAAACCACCAAAACCAGCAGAGATGCTAGCTGGGGCTGAGGGGAATCTGGAACAAAGAGAAGAGGAGGGAGACCATGTATATCAGTTGGGGCCCCAAGACCAGCTTCAGCAAAGGGGACTGTAGTTTATCTCATTTACTGTCCTCTTCTAAACTCGCCCAAAGAAGACAGGCTCACCAGGGTCATAGAAAAATAACTCTCAGAACTTGTGCGTACATGTGGATCCTAGTGGCCCAGGGGTGAGTTGTGGTGTATCTTGGGATGAGCCATTAGGTCTCCCTTCAGGAATCAGGGATGTATTCTCCTAGGATTACTGCTGGCAGACAGCCCTTGGCTGTTATCAGCCTTTGAGGATCAACTCAGCTGAGAGGGACTCCTCACCCAAGGTCATTCTCCAAGACTAATCAACATGGAGGTATAAATGCTCATAACTCCAGCTCAGAAACATCATCGCAGCTTCAGAACTCCCCACGGGATTACTGAGGTTGCTGTTGAAACTGCATCACAGCTCAGTTTGTCCCTTTGTCTATTTTTACTTCCTCTTCCCTACCAAGGCTGCTGATCCCCAAAGCATCCCCTAAGAAACTTCCGGCACACTAACTTGCCTCTCAGAGTCTGCTTCTCAGAGGACCCAAACTGTAGTAACCAAGACGCATTCACAACCCACACTAATGTTGTCAGCCTCCAATATTTGTTGCGTGAATGATTTAATTAATGAATATAATTTGTACCATCCATTAGATGGAGGATGATGATGACAGTCTCTTAGATACTTTACTCCTTTCTTCATTCATTTTATAAATATTTATTGAGCCTCAAAAGAATGACCTAGGCACTATTTTATTACAAATTTTTTTGGAGTAGAGTTGACTCACAATGCTGTTAGCCTCAGGTGTACAGCAAAGTGAAACACACACACACACACACACACACACACACACACACATATATCCATTCTTTTTTCAGATTCTTTCCCCATATAGGCCACCATAGAATATTGAGTAGAGTTCCCTGTGCTATACAGTAGGTCCTTATTAGTTATCCACTCTATATATAGTAGTGTGCATATGCCAGTCTCAAAATCCCAATCTGTCCCCCCATGTTTCCCCTCCGGTAACCACAAGCTTGATTTCGAGACTTGTGAGTCTGTTTCCGTCCTATAAACAAGTTCATCTGTATCGTTTTTTTAATTAGACTCCACATATAAGTGACATCACGTGATATATGTCCCTCTCTATCTGACCCACTTCACCTAGCATGAAAATCTCTAGGTCCACCCATGTTGCTGTAAATGGCGTCATTTCACTCTTTTCTATGGCTGAGTAACATTCCATCATATATACGTACGATATCTTCTCCATCCATTCCTCCGTTGATGGACACCTAGGTTGCCTCCATGTCTGTTTTAGATTCCCATGGCAAATAAGACAACCAAGGTCCCTTCCTTGTGGGACATTCTGTGGGGACCTTAACTTAGATCAAATAGTTCAGGGAAAACCTCTCTGGGGATGGAATATTTAAATGAAACCTGAAGAATGAGAAAGAGGTGGCCAATAAAAGAGGCGGGGGAGGGCTTCCCTGGTGGCGCAGTGGTTGAGAGTCC
>NW_006773072.1:1458972-1461733 GCF_000442215.2 Lipotes vexillifer
GGGGGAGGGGGAGGGGGAGGGGGAGGGGGTTCTTCTTCAAGCTCTAATCTTGCTTCAGCCTGGCGCTCTTGGGTTGCGCCACTTCTAGATCACCGTGAAAACCAGTATAGAGTTCCACAGAAGACGGTTCTTCCATCCAGTATAACTCTGCCCCGAGACTCCCTCTTCCCTACGATTTGCACAGATCAGAACTACCTTTTCCTCGCCAGCTTCCCCCCCCCCACCTCCTCCTCCTTCCCACTACACAGCAGATGGCAGAGTCAAGGAGGTGTTAGCAGCAGTTCCTAAGGAAGTTTTTGGTGTGAGCATGAAGGATGTGTTGTGTAATGTGCTGGTTACTATGGAAATTTTTATTGGGTAATTGGGTTTGAAGAAACATTTTGATTCATCATTAGTTACTGAGCTCAAAGTAGTACCTCACTAAGAGCCTGTTTGGTCTTAAAATGTCTCTGCTGTTCTGATAAAGTACAGTATGCACCAAAAATTGGAGTATTTTCTCAAGTCACCTAAACCTTGATCCTGACTCCTCCAAAGAAGGTCAAATTATCGTCTGCTTTACTTTGCAAAAAAAGTGTTTATTGTTACAAAGGAGTATCACATAGACTTGGAGAGACAAAAAAACTGGTTTATTACGTCCAAGTTGAGGAGTCCAATGCATAGAGAAGGTAACTTTATAGGGAATAACTTTATAAAGTTTCTCAACTATACAATTTTTACAGGGTCGGGAGATAAAGCAGTCTCCCAGTCTCTCTTTTCTCAGATGAGTATAGAGAAGAGAGCAGTTGAAAAATGGCAATCTATTGAAGGACAAACATGGGTCAACCTCTGCAGTAGGGAATAGACATTGGCTAATCTGTTACCAAGGGTTTAGTTTACCCTTACTTTTTCAAGTTTACTTATTTAATGTTTGAATCAAATAAAATGTTCTTCTGACATTTAAGTCCATGGTGGTTATGAGTGAGTGCCAAGTGTTTTGGTCTATAAGGCTGAGTTATATACCTTGTGACACATTACGTAGTAAAAGTACAATGGAAGCCAGAAACATCAAATGCCTTCAGCCCACGGTGACTCATACCTAACACCATCCTGTTCGCAATTATTTTTCATAAATATGCTTATCCTATGTCTGGCTCTTAATTCTGCCACTGAACACAACTAAGCCTATTTTGCCAGCTTTAAAAAGTGGGACAATTAACTTTCCAGGACTGCCTCAAAAGAAAAAGAGCTTATGTATGGACAAGCCCCACCATGGTGTCTGCTACTCTAGCCAAGTAGTACAAAGATATGCTTCTGGGATTTGAATCCCAGCTCTGCCTTTTACTAACTGTGGGGAGACGGAACTTTTACTTAATCTCTCTAAGCTTCAGGCATCCTCATGTGTTAAATGGGGATAATAACTGTATGTACTTCACAGGTTGCTGTGATTGAGAGAGGTGATTACATGGATCCCTTGGCATATGATGACCAGTCACTACATGTCGGTTGTTACTATCAATAGTAATTTCTTTCCTTTTCTCATCTAGACTATGTGCTCTTTTAATGAAGGATTATTGTCGTGCTTAATTCTTTTGGATGCCATAGCTATCAGGACAACATCATTTATTTTGCAAACTGGGATATTTCTGAGAGTGAAAGGGGGTAGCCACAAATCTGGAGTGTCCTGGGCACACTATGACGTATGGTCATCCTACGTGTGGCACAGGCCAATTATATAAACCTTTGAGCTATATTCCTGGGAAATTGCTTAATAAAGAGTAGTGTCTTCAATTCAGTAAGTGTAGGCACAGCTCTAGGATCTGGGGATACGTCAGTCCACAAAATAGGCCAAATCCCTTCCTCCGCCTATGGGGCACAGACAATAAACAGAGGAATGCAAAATCATAGCATTTCCTGTGCATCGGTGAAAAGCGCTATGGAGAAAAATAAAGATTTCTCTGATTAAGTTGTATTGGAGCAGAACACCTTACCCCCACCCAAAAGGTAAGCAAACCATGCAGATATCCAAAGGAATAATGTGGAGTATATATTCCATTATCAACAAACATTCATAGCAATTGCCTTGATAAATGCAAAAGGCAAAAAATAGAGGATGACAGACAAGATATAAGCTAATCCATTTTACAGAGACTTTAAAAACTCATTTCATATATGCCTATTGCCTTCTCTATAATTTTGGTTATTTGATCTTTAAATAATTCATAACATATAGCTTTATCCAGCTGTCACTGTTACAAAAATAATAGTTAAATTTACTAAGGACCTCCGAGGTGCATGGTGCTTTATAAAAAATATTTTTCCCTTTACCACAATAGGTCGGCATGGGGGTTAAGACACGTACTTTTCAATGAGAGACATGAGGCTCAGAGAGGTGAAAACCCTTGTCCGTGTACATGGCAAGGTAGTGGGGACTGGGCCTGAAATGCAGATCCAAGTCTGCAGATTTCAAGCGTCCGGCCTCTTTCCTGAAGACTTTGCTTTTAATCCTAACACCTAGATTAAGAAGCCTGTGTCCATCTGAGAACAAGAGCAAACAAGAAGACACAGTTAGGGCTTCCCTGGTGGCGCAGTGGTTGAGAGTCCGCCTGCCGATGCAGGGGATACGGGTTCGTGCCCCGGTCTGGGAGGATCCCGCGTGCCGTGGAGCGGCTGGGCCCGTGGGCCACGGCCGTTGAGCCTGCTCGTCCGGAGCCTGTGCTCCACAATGGGAGAGGCCACAACAGTGAGAGGCCCACATACGGCAAAAAAAAAAAAAAAAAAAAAA
>NW_006773072.1:1461769-1485883 GCF_000442215.2 Lipotes vexillifer
AGCCTGCTCGTCCGGAGCCTGTGCTCCACAATGGGAGAGGCCACAACAGTGAGAGGCCCACATATGGCAAGCAAAAAAAAAAAAAAAAAAAAGAAGACACAGTTAATAATGGAAATCCATCCCTTCCTTCATCGTTCAACAAATATTTCCTGAGGGCCTACTATGTGCCAGGCACAGTTTTAGACTTTGGGGATACATTAGTGAAAGATGGACATCATTTTTTAAAAATCTGTACACCTGCCTTGCTGGCAGAGGTAAATAATACAATTAAGTAAATTATCTGGAAAGGCAGAAGGTACAAAAAATGTGTTTTTAAAATAGAGCATCGTAAAAAGGAGAGGAATGTGGGGTGAGGGTGGGGATTTAAATGAGGGCATCAGGGTAGATGCTCTCACCAAGAAGGTGGCTTTCCTGCCAAAACTTGAAAGAGGAGGATGAGCGAATCACGGGGATCTCTGGGCAAAGGACATCCCAGGCAGAGGGAAGAGCCAGTGGTAAGTCCAGGAGGGTATACTCAAAGAATTTCTAGGAGAGATTGAGGCTGAAGCAGAGTGAGCAAGGGGGAGAGTAGTAGGACCCAGGGCAGAAGGTGGACAGTCAAGAGTGGGTGGTGTGGACCACCTGAGGGACACCGGCTTGACCAGCATGAAACGGGGAGTCATGCTAGGTTTGCAGCAGAGGAGGGGCTGCGTTGATGACACATTCGGTCCAGGAGTTATCCTCTGAAAAGCCACTGGTCCATCTGCTGGAACCTACAGAATACAAAATAGCCTCCTGAGCTCTCCTAAAGTTTCTTCAGCTCTGAGTCATTCTCCCAACCCATCCAGGACATTGGAGAAAGGACTCCTCCTTTGATTAGATGGGACCTTTGGTGTCCTGAGCATCCCCTCACACTTGGAATGCCCGTGATTATAAAGTGCAGTAGAAATCCAAGCTAGATGGCTGGAAGAATTCAGACTGGAATTCCTTGCTCCCACTCCAAGTCCTTCTGTAGACAATCGCCTTGGCTTTTTTTTTTTTTTTAATAAATTTATTTAATTTATTTATTTTTGTCTGTGTTGGGTCTTCATAGCTGTGTGTGGGCTTTCTCTAGTTGCAGAGAGAGGGGGCCACTCTTCGTTGCGGTGCACGGGCTTCTCGTTGCAGTGGCTTCTCTTGTTGTGAAGCATGGGCTCTGGGTGCGCAGGCTTCAGTAGTTGTGGCAGGTGGGCTCAGTATTTGTGGCTCTCAAGCTTCAGTAGTTGTGGTTCGCAGGTCTAGAGCGCAGGGTCAGTAGTTGTGGCGCACGGGCTTAGTTGCTCCGCGGCATGTGGGATCCTCCCGGACCAGGGCTTGAACCCATGTCCCCTGCATTGGCAGGAGGATTCCCAACCACTGCGCCACCAGGGGAGTCCCCGCCTTGGGGACTTGCATAATTGCTCTTTAGGGTCTGGGATGGGAAACCAGGAGGCAGAAGAGACACACCATCTCCTGGAAACGTCTGGAGGCAGCTGCCGGAGGGCACTGCTCTCACTTTTGACCCCCAACAATTCTGACCTCACTCTCCACTGGGAGCAGGCATCGGAGCCAATAAGCAATCACAGCCTATTAGCAGTTAACTTCCTCTGCCCATCAGAATTTTAGAAATGGTGACAGAGAAGTACGCCAAGTCAGAGAGAAAAAATCCCACTAGAAGATGAACAGCCCAGGATGGTAGCCTGCCCAGTGTCTGGATATTAAGAAACCTTTCAAGCCCAAGTTTCCAAGCCTGATAAGCAGCAGGGCTAGTAACTTGCTAGTAACTCTATAACCAAGACATTATACCATCTGGTACATTAAATATCAGAAAACTTGAAAATATAAATTGTATTACAAATGCCAAGTGCTTTTTTGGTATGAGTGCTCTGAGTGAGTGGATCGTTTGAAGTAGCTGGTTCATGGGAAAGAAGTGGGCTTTGAAATACATGTTCTCCTTCAATATTTAATCAAAATAGTGACTCAAGAGAGTTCCAGTACTGAATCCTTTAGCTATTATTATTTTTTAAAGGTCACAGAGAACACTCAAAGGAAGAGAGGCAGTTCTTTTTTTTCCTTTTGGTAAAACACACCATCTTGGAGAAGTGATGTTTGTATTAAATATATTCTTTCAGGCTTCCATCAAATGGTTTGGAAATAACAGTTTAAAATATCAGAGGCTTACATTTTCATTAACCAGGCTATTTACTAGTGCTTTGGCCTGAGCCTTCTGCCAACTGTTTCACTTTGGCCATGTCACTCTCCCCAGCTACTCTGTTCATTCATTCAATAATTACTTACAGAGCATCAGTTATGTGCTAGGCACTGTTCTAGAGGCTGGAGATATGATGGTGAATTAAGAATCGAGGTCTCTGCCCTCACTAGGCTTTCACTGCAAACCGCGTAGTAACAGGTAACACATGTGGCCTGAGCACTGTCCCAAGACTTTACGCACATCACCTCTGTTAATGCGCACACCTCCCTTATAAGATACATACTATAACTATCCCCATTTTACAGATGAGGGAACTGAGGCTTAAAGAGGTTAAATAACTTGCCAGGTCACAAGCTGATGAGTGGTGGTGTCAGGATTCAAACCCAAGCACTCTAGCTCCAGGGCATCTCTTCTCACTCATTTTGCCAAAACACCTTCTTCTGTTTGAGAGGAAATGCAGAGTGTACATTTCCTGAAAACTAGAATGTAGCGGAGGACGTGGATATGGGCATCTCATCTTCCAGCAGTGGAGGTCTCACCTTATAACCATGCCATTTTGTTGGTATCTCTAAATCTTACCCTTGAATTCCCAGTTCACCTGCCACCACGGTGGAATTTTCCTGTGTCCCCAGTCAGAATTAATGACAATTTCTTCTGGCTCAAAATACGACAGAAATGTCAGGGACTCTTGTGGAGATGATGAAAAGGGAGGAGCAAAGGAACGATGATGGTGGTGATGGAGATAAAGGTAATGTTGGGATTAATGAAACTAATGGTCTGAGATATGTTAGGTGGTCCTGGCTCTTTGCAACACAAAAAATATGGCAGCTGCCTATACCATGTCAACAACAAACAGTATTCTCTACAAGTAGGTTGTCACACAATGCAAAGAGCTTCTTGGGATGGAGTGAGTTCTCTGTCATTGGGGTATTCCAGCAGAACTGGTATAAATATTCAGTGGAAAATGTATAGATTAAGTGTAGTAATCTATATCCTACTCATAATGTTCATTACTCTTCCCAGACTCATTCCCAAAATTGGGAGGACAAATAAACGCCTGTATTACTCAAAAATCAACCCCAGTAGTATGTACGTTTTCCTTTCATCTACCTACCTATTTATCTAGGTAGCTAGCTAATTAGCCATCCAATCCAGTATTTGTGTCAACTTCCTCTTCATGAGGTCAACAGATCTTATATGTTTATTTGATAACTCAACATTATTGAGATCCATCATAAGAAATAAGCAATAAGAATAATTATGTTTAATAAAATTGGTGTTTGCCTCTTTAATGATACTATCTATTTAAAGACTGTGGAGGCCACGAGTATTTTTAACCAGAACACGGACTTTTAAAAGAAAAGCATCACCCTTGCATGATGATTTTGTGTAGGATCACTGGAGTTACAATTTGGCAAATTCATTAGGTCCTCTTCCCTTGGTATGATTCCTATTCATCTCCTGGTACCGAAAATATTTTATCTGCAATTTTTAGGCTTACCCAGGACTTGAACCAGAAAGAAAGAGATCAGAGGCCCACTAGAAGCACTAATCTGAACCCTGGTCTATAACCCACAACTAGTTCACCTTCTTGGACCTTAAAATCTATTGTAATACATCCTCTAGAGAAGCCAGAACTACCATCTGGCCTTGAACATCAGCCCTGGGTATTCCCATTCATTTATTCATTCTTATACAAATATTTGTCAAACATGGGAGGCTGAGAGTATTCAGGTATGCAAGCAAATCTTACCCATTCCCTATTACATCATACCTACTCTCTGGTGGAAAAACAGACATGGAACAAATACTCTCTCTCTCTCTCTCTCACACACACACACACACACACAGGCACAGTGGTATGTGTTATCTAAGAAAAGTACGGGGGCATGTAAAATGTGATTAAGTTGTGACCTAAGAAAGGGCAGAGGAAGCCTCCCTGATAAAGGCTCCTTGTGCGGAGAATGAGGGAAGAGCTTCTCAGGAAAAGGAGGAACAGAAACTCAGACAGCTCAGAGGCAAAAAGAGACATGGGTCTTTCAAGGAACTGAACCAAAGTCATCATGACTTCAGGAGTGAGAATGAGATGAAGAATGGAATTATCTGAGGAAGACAGAGGCCAGATCTAAAACGTGGGTCTCAAGAGGGAGTTCTGCCTTTGCCTTAAGAGCAATGGGAAGCTACTGACATTTACTGAAGGATTCTCAGCAATCATCCCCATAAGAAAAACTCCACCCTGGTGACTCCGTGGACAGTAGATCGGAAAGGAGCTAAATTGGGTGTAGGGCGGCGACTATGATTCAAATGAGGAACAGGGGTCTCCTGCACTGAAGTGAAAGGGGCGGAGATAAAGCGGATGGATGTGAGCATATTCAAGAGGGAAACTTGTCAGGAACTTGCAATAGATTGGCCATGGGGACTGAGAGATGGAGAAGTGACAGGCATGCCTTGGGCTTTCTGGTTTGGGCAACTGCAAGGATGGACCAGAGAACCCTGGATTCACTGAGATCAAGATCCGGGAAGAGGACAAAGTTAGGGGAACTGCAGGATGTAAATGTCCCCCCCTTCCTCTATGAGATTTAGGAGGCTTCTTGGACTTCTTTTTAGAGTCCAATTATTCTACATGTAACCAATTATTTATAACACCAAGAGTCACAGAGTCATAAGCTTCGAATTAGAAGGGATCTTAAAAATCATTTAGTTCAACCCTTTGCCTTTTGCCCCAAATCCCTGACTATGGGCATCTGGCTTCTGCTAAACACCTCCAGGGATGCCTTTTAATCTCACAAAGCCCAGTGCAATTTCAAAGAGTTATAAATAGGAAGGCATCAGTTTCTTCCCTTGGGAAATAGTCCTACAAGTCTTCTCCAGCCATAATTATTGCCTGGCATTTATTCTAGGGCTATAAATAATATATCAGATGACACAACATCTGATCTGGATCTTTCTTTATGTTCCCCAAACCTCAAGTATGGAGCAAAAAAAAAAAAAACCACAAAATGAAAACGGCTCTGTTTGTCTTAGATGATCAGGTCATCAAGAGAAGAGTTGCAATGTTATCTCAAGTAGTCGTCAATGTTTATTTATCGGTCAATACACCATGAATATATTTTGCAGCCAGTATTGATTAGAACTTTCATTTGGATGTTGGTAATGAAGAAGTAAAATAATATGGATTAAACAAATTTGGAGTCTATTTTGTGTTATAAAAAAATTTCTAGGGATGAGCCATCCAGGGCTGGTACGGTGACCTCAATAGTATTATCAGTGCCCTAAAATTCTTATTTCTTTTTTTAAGTTTTTTTTCAGCTTTACTGAGGTATAATTGACAAATAAAAACTGCATATATTTAAGATTTACAACTTGATATTTTGATATACATATGCACTGTGAAATGATTACCACCATCAAGCTAATTTACATATCCATCACCTCACCTCACGTAATTATCATTTTCTTTCCTTCCTTCCTTACTAGAATTCTTATTTCTTTGTGATCCACCATCCCACTGTGTGGCTTCCATCCTCAAGGTCTTTTCATGGCCTGAGGTGGCTGGTGGAGGTGCCATTACATCTGCTTACCAGGCAGAAAGGTGACTAGAGTTGGGTGGGTGTAAAAAAAGCAGACTTCCCAGAAGAATCAGGCATCTTTTCAAAGCTATCCAAAACCTTCCAGTGACGAGTACCACTTATACCTTATTGGCTACCCCAAGCTACAAAGAAGGCACACAGGCACACACACACACTCACACACACCTGAAATATATATATATATATAAACTCACACACACACACCCCTTAGATACACACACACACACACACACACGCACACACACACGACGTCTGGTCACATTAACTCCCCAAGGCTGGTTCTATATGCAAGAAAGAAAGAACAGTGCATGTCGGCAGCCACCCAGCAGTGTCTGAAGCACAGTCTGTGCGCAGAAACTTGCCCCAGGTAAACAGGCATGTCCTCAAATGGCTAAACGTTTTAACGCATATGAAGCAATTTAGGGTAACTCAGAATCCTGTGGGCAACTAGGTCTAGATTACTCTCAAAACATAGGCAGGAAAGAAAGAGGTTTATTTTTGCTAGTAGGTATGTGGGTTAAAATAAGGGCTTGGTGTGCATATTTTAATAAATTATGTAATGATTCTTTCCCCATTTCCTTCTGGTGTATCCGTTAATCCGGTTTTGAAGAAGGCTGGGGAACCAGGAAGTCATCAGAACTTTAGACTTTTCTCAGTCTCAGTTTCTTCTCTAAATGTTGACTCTACTTTGAGCGCGGGCGGCACACACAGAAAGCCAGGTAAAGGAGCAGACTGTGTCTCAGACCTTTAGAACATCACGGCATGAAACCCACTGCAGCTCTCCGTAGAGCCTTGATAGGAGGCGGCCCAGGCATCGATGGATAAATTTTCTTTCTTGCCTCTGGTAATATAAACGCCTTGAGGGCAGGAAATATTTGACTTTGCCTTCCTCAAGTTCAGCATATTGTAGACAGTTGATAAATGAAAGGAACATGCATTATTAAATGTGAATATACATTTACTTAAATGTCAGTCTGGCATGTGCAGGGCCATGGGGGCGGGGGGAGGCAGCAGGAACTCATGTATGTTTGGTACCAAACAGACTTGAGTTTAAATCCTCACTTGGCTACACCCAGTCGGAACGACTGTAGCCAAATTCATATCTGATCTTCAATTTCTTCATTTTGAAATGAGGGTTGCAATTCTACTGCACAGATACACCATTCAGAGTGGACAGGATGTATGTGAACCACACAGCACACACACCTGCGAGGCGTTGCCAAATGTGAGTGTGCTCAGCTCTTCCATCTGGTTCTCCCTTTGGAACATCTAAGTTAAGGTCTCAAAGCCCAAAGATTTGGAAGGGGGTCTTGTATTTATTTTTTTTTTATGGTTTATTTGTTCATTTATTCAACATATATGACATAGTCTCTGCTCTTAGGGACCTTATAACTTACTGGAGAATCAGGTTGTCACACGAATTTTACTGTACATGATAGGGAAAGGATAGCATTTTGGAGTATTTGAAGAAAGCACTTCAGTGCAAAGAATGTGTTGTACATGGGGCATCCTGGAAATTAGAAATTGTTCCACTGACTGATCCCAGAGCCTAGGTGCTATCAGGTGTCTACACTGCTGGTTAGAAGATTGTAAACCAGTAAGACAACAGGGAATAGGTGGTAGCAAAGCAAGCCCAATAAAATTCCTCCTCAGATGTCTGGAAGCGGGGCGGTGGGTCTTTTAAAGAAGTGGTTCTCAAACCGTGTTCAGTGGAATCTTGGGGGTGCCTCGGTGGGTTGGGCAGAAGAACGGCAAAGCGGTAAGAGAGGATGAATGGTAATGCAGCACAAAGAGAGGTAGAGTGGCTCTCCCTCCACTCTTACCACCCTGCAGGGTCATTTTCATTAGTTTTATATTTGAGTGCTTAGTCTAGTTTGAAAAAAACATTGCTGCTCTTCTAAATCCTCTTCTGTTTATCCTCTTTGTTGGCGGGAAGTTGATATTTACCCCACTATGAGTTTCCCTGCTAATTTTATTGACAATGGATTCATTTTGCTGCCCTTTAATGGTTGTTTAGTATTGGGATAGGTTCGCAGTTTGAATTAGGTGCACGTGCCTGAGATGGGACTGAAAAAAAATTAAGTTTATCAACTAGATTTAAAAATGATCTTTTCAGCCTTTTTTACACCCAAATTACCTCAAACCAAGGTATTTTGGGCAGGATATCAAGTGAAAATTTGTTTCCACCTTCCACAAAATTAGGAAGGACTCTTCATGAGGAAAAACTTCAGTGTGGTAATCTGTGTGGAGACATAACAGCATTTAAGTGAAAAAATGGTTTTGCTTCCCTGCAAGAATGTTCTAAGTACATGGCAAAGGGGTGATTCCTGATGACTGATATTTTTGTACATGAAAGAAACACTTAAGTAATGTGTAGCTTGAAATTGAGTGGACATCCTCTCATCCTGAGGTGCAGTTTTTGCTTCTAGTGGGAAATGACTATTATTGCTGGAAATGGCCAGGGCAGAATTGCCATTTCACCCACTGTTTTTGTTTTAATTTTCGTTTTATATTGGACTATAGTTGATTTACAGTGTTGTGTTAGTTTCAGGTGTACAGCAAAGTGATTCAGTTATACATATACACATATCTATTCTTTTTCAGATTCTTTTCCCATATAGGTTATTACAGAATATCGAGCAGAGTTCCCTGTGCTATACAGTAGGTCCTCGTTGATTAAATATAGTAGTGTGTATGTGTCAATCCCAAACCCCCAATTTATTCCTCTCACCCCACCTTTCCCCTTTGGTAACCATAAATTTGTTTTCTATTTAAAAGAAAAAAACCTGACTTGAACTGAGAGGAGGAAAGTATTCTTAATTAAGACCTGGAGGAGGAATAGGGGTTGGTAGGTGAGACTGGAATTACAGTTTCCTTATTTGTTTCTATTAGTAAACCATATACACTTTGAGGACAGGCACTGTCCTTTTGTCTGTCCCTGGAATGGACATTGGCACATCATGTTCCTTTGTATCATTTTATTTTGCTTTTTTTTCTTTCTTTTTGGCTGCACCTCAGAGACATGTGGGATCTTAGTTCCCTAACCAGGGATTGAACCCATGTCCCCTGCAGTGGAAGCGTGGAATCTTAACCACTGGACCTCCAGGGAAGCCCCTGTATCATTTTTTTTTAAAGATTCCACATATAAGCAATCAGGCACTCAGCCTGTGGACTGCTATCCTGTGTTTGGCCAGTTCCAGCCCCATCTCAGAGCTAGGGAGCCTGGCAATGTGTAACCAACCACATCAGGCCCATCTGTGTTACAGAAATACTACTACTATTACCACTACTGCTGCTGCTGCTATCCAGTGCTTGGTTACTCCTGTTAATCAGCTCAACACTCGTTCATATTCCTCAAGTCCTTTCATATCTATAAACTGTGAAGTTTTGACAGCAGGTTTCTTACATCCTCATCTTGTTACAGATGATGTGACTAACATACAGCAGGATGAAGTTAGTTCCTCGAGGTCCTGGGGTCTGTTTCCTGGGGTCTGCAGACAAAGAATAGGAAACCACAGAAGCCAGACTCCAAGTTGTAGGTATTCAGGCTGCACAGATGCCCAGCTCCATCACTCCTGGGTAACACTGACATAAAATGGCTTGTTGATCACAGCTGACATGCGCATTTTGTAAAAGCTAGATAGGCAATTCTGACAAGCTCCACAAAATCACTAATTAAATATTCAAAGGAAACAATTGTCTGTCAATTAAATATCTCAGTTACGATTCCCTTGGAAACAAATTGAATGACTTTACAACTCACGGTGTCAGTGTAACTAAACCACTGGGAGAAATTAAATATTAAATACCATCTAATAAGTAATTCTCTCAGCATTTGCTATATCCTTACTCATATTTTCTCTTCCTTCTCAGAGGTTACAGACCTCAGCCAGCTATGTTTTCTATATGGCTTGCCATTATCTGATCTTGGGAGCGAAATAAACCAGGAAAGCATACAAATCTTCACATACACATTCACTGTAACTCATAGGAATACAAACCGTAGAGTGGGGAGCCATCTCAAAAGTCATTTCCTAGTGGTAGAATTTTAGAGCTGTGAGGAATTCATTTCAAGGCCAAGACAGGTGGAGTGGTCTGTACAAAGTTGCTCTGTCTTGGATGTAAAGTCCGAGGTCAATCTTTTGATGACTCTTAGGTGCTACTTTCAATACAATGTACCAGCCCCCTGGCTCCATAGAACGATAACATCGTTATACGCATTGCTACGATTTGGAATACAAATTTCATTTTTCTTTCCCTTTATTACTTTTAACTCATTGCCTCTGAAACTAGCAGAGTTCACTGAGATAAAATGGCCTTAAAAAACCATCAAATCGAGGGGCAGCTTTGAAATGAGACAGACGTGGTTAAAATCCTTTATTAGCTGACTGACCAAAGGGAAATGATGTAATACTCTGAGCTTAGCATCCTCAGCTATAAAAAGGGAAGCAGAAATACTGATGCTAAGATGATTCTCCAGGCACTGACTCAAGAAGCCTCTGCTACAAGCTTTTCCCATGATGTGCCAATGTCCATTCCAGGGACAGACAAAAGGACAGCGCCTGTCCTCAAAGTGTATATGGTTTACTAATAGAAACAAATAAGGAAACTGTAATTCCAGTCTCACCTACCAACCCCTATTCCTCCTCCAGGTCTTAATTAAGAATACTTTCCTCCTCTCAGTTCAAGTCAGGTTTTTTTCTTTTAAATAGAAACCAAGACCAGGACAAGGGTAAGGCCAGCTGGGTTCCTAGGGTGTACAGTTTAAGGAAGCACTTCCTGTCAGGGTTGTACAAGTGCAGAGTCGGCACCTGAGACTGAGTGCCTCTTACGCTTGGCACCCTGGGTGCCTTACTAGCCTCAACCTGGTCACTGCCTGGCACTAAACCAGGTCACCTGACTTAAAAGCACTTAACTCATTTTGAAATTTTTCACGTGTTTAGGTCACTATTTGATCGATGGGTGTCTCTTACTCTAGATTATAATCCCTTTAATAGTAGGATTCCGGATTCTTTTCCTCACCATAGTATCCTTACTGTTTGCACCCAGCACGCAGTGGTACTCCATAAATATTTATGCATGAAGGACTGAATGAAAGAATAAGTTAATGAATAACAGAGAGATGTAAAGGACATGAGGCAAGCCAAGGGACTTAAACCCACCTGGTAAAGCGTCAGAAAACCCACTGCAGAGAAGGTGGGGTCTGTACTGAATTCCAGAGCCTTTCTCCTTGAATTATCATTGGCAGGCTGGCAGCATCCAGCACCCAGGCACTTGTTCAAAATGCAGAATCTTGTGTTCCCCTAAATCCAAAGATTTTACCAAGACCTCCAGGTGATCCTAAAGCACATTAAAGTTTGTGAGCATTGGTCTCAAAAACACATGGGTTTAGCCAAGTGAAGCCCAGGAAAGGACAACTCAGGGCAGAGGACTCCAGGAAAAAGGGTGACTGTTTTGAAAATTAAGTTATAATAAAACATAAAAGGTATTGTGTGATTCTTAGTACCAGGCCCAGAATTAAATACTCTAAATACTATTGTGTGTATTATTTCATCTCTTCAATGATCTTCCGGCTTGCTATTATTCTTCCCATTTTACAGCTAAAGAAAGTGAGGTACAGAAAGATTAAGGCCCTTGAGGGTGTCCTGAAATTAATAAATGGCAGATCTAGCCCAGATGGTCTGAATCCACATCCTGCACTGTGATCTCCACACACTGATGCTCCTCCCGTGAGATGTGTAGGTCTGGGGCAGGGCAATACTCAACACCGACACTCTCCCACTGAAAACATCTTGCTCGAGGAACTGCTTGTCTTTTTGTCAAATTTGGTAACATCTGCCTGCCCCTCCTCCATTAAACACCTAATCTGAGTTCAGATTCTCAAACAAACAGACAATTACACACAGGTCATTTGTTCCTAAGCTGGCATGTGTCTTGATGAAGGGACACAGGGGAGGTTTCCTGGAGCTGGTGACACCTGAGCTGGTAGACAAGGAAGGAAGGAGCCTGAAGAATTGTTCCAGAAAAACATTCAGGCATAAGCCAGCATGAGGTACCCAGGAAAACTGGTGATGGGATTCCACTGTGGAACTCACCCAGTGGTGTGAGGTGGTGAGAATACTAGCATTTGAGAGAAGCTCACCCTTGCGGGGTGGGGACGGCTTGGAGTAGCGCGAGGGATGAAAAAATTGAGAAATCGTTGGGGAGGGCGTGCTGCACTAGAATGAAATGAGTAGGATGGAGAGATTTGCACAGATCCTAGCGATGGGAGATGAAACCATCAGGATTTCACAGAGATGCTGGGAGACTGGGAGTTGATTTTTGACTTGTTGAGACTGAGCTGCCTGGAGGTGTCCAGCAGGTCACGAAATACCCTGGTCTTCAGCATAGCAGACAGAACAGGGTTGGAGATACAGATGTAGGACATGGGTGCATGGTCGTCAACTAAAGGAGGACGTGATTGCCCAGGGTGATGGGGAGACGTACGGGATGGGAATTTAAGAAGCCTGAACATTTAAGAGGTGAGTTGAAGGGCAAGCCCTGAAAGCACTTGAGAAGGAAGAGTGTATGTAACCAGCACTAGACTCAGTTGTAGAGACACACCCGTGACTCAAGTACAACCCCTGCCTTTGTGAAACTCACAGCCCGGCTGGTGAGAGAGAGACGTGGAGACAAACAGCAGTACAGTCTGTGGCAGGATGGATAGGCAGGTAGGGGTAATGCGGTCAAAGAAGGAATATCTAACTAGGTCTGGGTACTAGGAAGAACTTCATAATTCTCCATTTTCCCCCTACTCACAAAACCCTTTTAGGTATCAAGATGCTTGTGCCCGAAGAAGCCAAAGCCATTTGGCCAATGTCACTGGGAAAAATTCATGGCAAAAACATGATGACAATTTGTAGTTTCTATGTTTTTAAGGAAATGTACTTACATAGTTTCAAAAATATCTCCCACTGTCCATTGGCACAGTTCACAGTTCCTCTCTGGCTGAAATGGCTTGGGCAGGGCCCCAAGAGCTGCACATGATGTCATTATTCACTTGGTAAGAGACAAAGGCTATAGCTCTCTCATAAATAGGGAAGGGGGCCCTCTGTTCATTGGGCACTGACTGTCTGGTCCCATGATCCCACCCGCAAATGAGCTGACAATCACCAGTAGGCTAGGAAGACTCACTTAAGTAATGGGGGACGTTTGATGCTGAACTTAGAAGAAAATAAGCAGGCCCTGATTGATTTTGATTTTGTTTCTTGAACTAATCAGCAGCAGGAAAGTGGACTAAGGGGGATAGTCACAGAACTGAAAACAGGCGACTTACTCATAACCTTTTTGGATGTCATGAAGACTGTTTTAGTTACTTGCACTGGGTTCCAAAATGGAAAATCAGGCTTTATTTTTGCCTTTAGGCAGTCTACAGATAAACTGGTCCAGTCAGGGTACAAACTGGTCTTTAGGTGGTAGGTTCTAAGCTGTGGGAAATGGCAGACTAAGCAATTGTCCAGTTACTACGCTCAGAAAGGGCAACTGGTTCTCTTCTTAGGAGTGAGGCAGATCAGCCTGGCTGGCAAGGAGTGCCGGAGGCAGGTAGGAAGGTGGGAGCACCTCTTGCCCACAACTGCCCTTGTATGAAGCCAGAGGGTGAACATCCACAGGTGACCAGAAGCGGGTACCACTGAGAGGTCAGGCCAAAAAAATGATTTGGGGTAGTATACCACAAAGCAAAGACAGCCTGAGTGAGGTGCCGGTGCTGAGATTCAGAGCCAGGGCGCTAAAGAACCAAGAAGGAAGCCAACGAGACCCTCATTAATACTTGGACTTTATTTTGCATGGATGGACCGGACCACTTAAAATTTTCAGGAATGGACAAATAAGTATGGATAATTTAGGTCCATGACTTTTTAACTTCCTTTTTCCTTTTCTATCTCTTTTGACTGAAATGATCTGGATAATGATTTGAATTTTTCTTCATGTTATCTACTATAACTTCCTTAACACAGGTCTAGCAAACAGTCAGCTTGGGGCTTTCTGCCCAAAGCACTTCCTGGGATGACATTTGGTGTGCTTTTGCCTGTATTGACCAGAGAAACTGGTTTCTTTTCTCTCACTGGCTTTTCACTGACTGTTTGACCGTGTGTGTTGGCGGGGTGGAGGGGGAGGAGGGGGCCATGTAATATTCATTCATTCCATTCATTTATGAGTACGATATTTAGAACTGCCCATGTGCCGGGTACTATGCTAGGCGCTAAGAACACAACAACGAGAAGGGCACAATCCTTGACCTCAAGGGGCTCACAGCCTGGTAGGCACATGACATGTTACGACGTTGCTCTGACAGTTGAAAATGCAGAGTGTAGCAATGTACCAAGGAGGGGGAATTGAGCCTTGCTTAAGCTCTTTGGTCTGCCTACCTTGTGTGGGAACGGGCTGCCTGGGGCTCCAAGGCAGCTGCTCAGTTTTTAGCTGGGGTTACTGTGAACACAGAGCAACTAGGAGATCCTGGAGCTGCAGACAAGCCCGACCTTCTCAACATGAGGCAGATGCTCTCTTGGGCCATGTCTTCTGGTCACCAGACTCGGGATGCCTTCAGTCTGTGATAAGGTGATGCTTACATAACTGACCTCCTGACTCTTCCCCAGGGTCCCTTTACATTCTTCACTAGGAAGATCCACACCCATTTACAATTTGTTCTAAAGTCTGACCTTTCCTTTCACGCAACTCTTAAAAGAAATCCGCTGCAGCTTCGATTTTTCGTGCTTTAGAGGTCTGTAGTTAAAAGAGCCCAAGACCTGCATTTGTGTAAAATATTCACCGAATGCTGTGTTTCAGACATGTTCTGGGAATCTGCTACAAACCTTCCTACCTCTGCATCAGAGTCACAAACTCCCTCCCCAAATCCATTCAAGTACCAGCCTCATTACAGCAACAACCCTGACTGTGGAGAACACAGCCATACCTCAGAATCCAGAACCCAACAGTCAGTCAACAAGTATTTGTTGAATAATTTTCCTACTCAATCCTCATTCTCCCCTTCTTCCTAATGCAATCCTGATTTTTTGAGAAGCAGTAAAATCAAATCTACTTTTGCCATCCTTTCTTGCTGATGGAGGGACCTTGGATCTGAATTCTGCTCCCCAAAATAGAAGCAGACATCACTGGGCAGGGGTCCCAGGGGAGCTCCTGAAAGGGCAGCCGACTCAGTGGGCAAATGCCTTTTAGGCATCTTGGCTTCTTGCCCTTTGCTCCTTGTCCTCTTTTTTTTTTTTTTCCTGCCTGCAAAGTGGCTGTGATGGCTTAGAGATGCAACCGGCGGTTTCCATAGGACCTTGAGGAAAAGACCTCCCTGTATGGAATTCTCCTTTAGGTCATCCCTGATAGATTTCTGTACAGCTTTCCCTTGAAAAATCCCCATGCCAGGGAGCTCATCACTTCAAAAAGCAGCAACCTGGGCAGGTCTATCTGTTACAAAGCCTTAGCTTTAGGTGAACCAAATCTCTCATGGTATAACGACCACCCATTGATCATTATTCTGTCTTAAACAGTTTCTCTTTGCCATGGCAGTATCCCAAATATTTGAGGACACCAACCATATCTCTTCTATCCTTAGGCCTTGCAGGGTTTTTCTTTTTCTTTTGTAGGTCCTGTTCTGTTTTGCTGCATTTCTTATTCCCATGTTCTGAGTTAAAGGAATACATATATTTTGACTACGCATTCCCTAATCCTTAGTCGTCTCTATTTTATAAGCAATCATGTGTATTCAGCACATAATCACACAGAAAAAAGGAGAAAAGATTCTGAAATGGTTTACTCCAGTCAACTGGAAAACCAGCTGACACAGGACAAGGATGTAGTCTATAAGACAGCTCAACAAAATAATTCTTGTTTCATGTGAACAGCTTATACTGGTATGCTCTTTATATAAAGATGACAGTTTTAAAAATTTACTCATTAAAAAAACTCCAAACATTAATACGATTTAATTTCATACTTAGCTCACGTCTTCACCATGTCCATTTTTATCATTTTCTGATTTAGGAGAATTTTGTGTTTCAAAGATATTTTGCAATTCATAACACCCGAGTTAGGCATATAAGTCAGGAAGCGGGGTGGAAGGGAAAGAAAACCCCAGTGACTAATGCATGTGCAAAAGGTATTACACATATTAAAAGACGTGATCTAGCTGAGAATGAAATTCAAATACTAAATCACAAACATGCCCAGTCAGACTCCAGTGCAGAGATATCAAAGAAACAAGGAAATGCGGTTTATGTGACAACACATTGCGTTATAATCCCAGTTCATTGGTTGAGAAGGTGGCCACACAGTTGCATTCACTGGTAGAATGGCTTTTATTCCCCTTGGGAGATGGCCAGGCCTCCCTTGGAATGTCTGGGACCTCAACGGTTAATTAATCTACCCTGCATTCTTCTGTACCCTGCAGAGCTGACTGTGAAAAATCTTGGAGTGAGAAAAGCTGGTTTCTGAAGTAGCTGCTTAAGTGACCTGACTTCTTAAAATAGTCCTTCGTAAACAAACTCACATGATCTAATTTGCGTGTATAAATCCAATTATGTTTCCTGGGAAAGCACAGGGAAGATCATCTGGCTGGGTAGACTAACGTTCTTCTACTCCAGCCCCAAGAAAATGCTGCGGGAACAATTAATTACAGAACTGATTCTCTTGCTAACTGAGGGTCAACCTAAATATTCCAGAAATTTGCCTACATTCTGCTTTTGGTACCTTGCATTCCAGAGAAAGCAAAGAACACGCTACAAAGCAATATGCCTAGGGAACTGATACGCCATCCAACTGCATATTCTAGACCTCCTGGTCTCTCAGAGCATCAATATTGTGCCCATTCTTTGGTGAGAGGAAAGGTTTGAGATGAATATTGCAAGTGTCTCCTATGTTCTGAAAACAAACACATGTAGCATCAACTGAAATAGACACACTTGCGAAATGAATAAATTAGCATCCTAAGAGATATTTAGATAACAGTGAAGTGTCACAGCAGCGTGACTGTAGTAGTGTCCTTTGATTATACGTTGCCAGTAGCACTGAATTTGGGATCAACATTTTTTTTTTTAATCTTTCCTTTTAATGCTTGATTTCACTTATTTTTGATGAGCTCTTAAAATGCCATCAATCATCAAGGTGTAAATGTGACTAATGCATTTGTCCTACTTAGCATGACACAGCAACACAGCTGCTCCAGAAATAAAGTCCTCCCAGCCTTCCCAGTTCCAACCTAATTATGCTCCGACCCACTGAAACCAGTCAGGTGACATTACCGGGTAGGAAGAAAAACAAATTCATCATGCAATCTTGCAAAGGCCACACCACACGTCATTTTACAACTCCCTCTGAATACACAGACGCCAAGCCTATTGGCAACTCCAGGGCAAAGGTGTCTACAGATCAGGGCTGAAGGGATTTAGTTTGTCATTTCAGATGTCATTAAAAATATCCTTTGCAAAGCCTACTCTCCATCACAAAAAAACAAAAAGAAAGGAAAGGAAGGAAGGAAAAGAGAACCAAAAAGGACAGAGTCTCTCGGTATTTTTCACAAGTAAGAGAGAATAATATTTCCATTTCTGGGCATTCAGAGGAACCCCTTGGGAATGTTGACACACAAATCTGCTTTTGAAAGTCATTCTCTGACAGGCTGGGATGTTGCAATTATTATTTTTTTAAGCCTATATGAATTTTCCAAAGGAAAATGTACAAAAATGGAGGTATTTGTCGTTTTAAAAAATGCACATCATAACTAGTGAGGTGCGCTAAATAGGACCCCAGTTACACTCATTTAATGGACATTTGTGTTTCCTGAAGTATCTACCTTGATATCAAATACCAAATTGAGATGATTTAAATTGCATGTCATTTGCTGTACATTAAATAGTCATAAGATTCCTTTTATTTGATTCGGGTTAGCAGACATAGACAAAGGACATACAATACACGCAGATGTTTAAATTTTACACATGGGGAGAGAGATGTTGGTAATTCCATTATACTCACTTTGACTTCACTGTGAAGTCAACCCTTCATTTCAATGATCAGAAATGCATGCTAAAGCACATGCAAAGCCTACTTCTCTCCTGACCCCCACCTGCTCATACCATATACCACCATCTTACCTGGTATAAACGATGCATTTTCCCCAAAAGGACTTTTTAAAGGCCGAATGGCAAGCTAAAAATCCCTCGTTATTAATCAAGTTTAATGATCATGATTTAATTAGCATTCTTCTGGCTCTAGTCTTTTCTGTTTCGTTTGGATGCGTGTAAGACAAGGAAGAAAAGGCTGCTGCTTGAGAAATTCATATCTGACAGCATGACCTTGAGCACGAACTCACCTGGATTTGCATACCTGGCTGCCTTTGCTCATAGAGCTATCTTGGAGAAATCACCTCCATTCTGACACTTCTGCTTATATGCCTCACCAAGAGGTACAGAGGGCTAATTAGCCACTAGCTGTGACATTTTAGAATCCCCAAGAGGGAAGCATAATGCAGCAATCTTTGTAGTTAAATATTGCTGCCTCTCACTTTTCCAATAACTAAATGATCTTCATCATCTTATCACTAATGAGCTGAAGAATGAGAATGAGATGAATTTCAAAAGTTAGGTAGCTCATATTATTGTCACCAGCAGTTAAAATAGAATCAAATGCTAACTACAGCAACAGAGCTTAGAATGTATCTCCCTGGTGAGAGACCCTACCAAATACAACCTTATCATTAATATTTTATTTAGACACATAATGTCATTTTGTAATGAATTTTTAGATGGGTAAATTGAACTGGCAAGAGAAACAATTTGTTTAAGAAGTGGAAAATTCTGTGTCATAGAGAGAATCTGGCCAAAGGCACTACTATCTGGCTTGAATCACATAATGAAGCTGATTTAACTTGAAATGGGTGAGGCTCCCCAAGGAAGGAATACCTACAGCCCTAGTGCTATACCTGTAGCTGAACTTTCTCAGGGGGAAAGGAAAAGGAATCCTTTGAATTGGGCTTTGAACCTTCTTAGGGTTCCTCAGTATTTCCAGTGCCACTCAGACCTAGAAAATACACGGGGATCACATCTGCCCTGGACAAGAACCTCTTTGGGTGGGAAGTTCATGACTTTCGTCTAACTGTTCACTGAATGGAGAAAACAGAAACCATTTCTTTGCTGATAGCAAGGGACCTCCTGGTTGGCCCTTTTAAGGTTCTACCTCGTATCCACGGTGGAAAGTACGCGATAGATAAATGAATACAGGGCGTTCTCTCTTCATATAGGGCATCTGCAGAGACCTGCAGCTTGGTTGTTACCCTGTCAAGCCACAGATATAATTTTCTTCCAGAGGGAAAGAGAAAAAGCCGATTCTCAAGCTTAGGTTAGAGAAAGCAATTATCAGCTCATTTGTTCCTTTTGAAAATGGCATTTTCAGTGAAGTGAAACAGCTGCCAAGGTGTGTTTACTGTATCCTCATTCTAGCTCCCTGCTTCTTGAAAATGTTAAGTTAAACATGAGCCGTCTTCTTAATGGGAATCAAGATTAATGTAGAGAAAGAAGATACGCCAGTGTTTATGGCTTTCAGTTGACAAATTTATATCCCACTGAGCAAGACGATGAGCTAGCTACACAGAGCCTGTTCCCAGCTATTCAATCACTTTCCCCTTAGGATTGCCCTTTGGCTTTTTCATTAAATGTTAATTCGTGGGCTATATAGGGTATTACTCTCTTGAGCAGTGAAACAGGCACCTCTCGCTCTTGAGTCATTTCAAATGCTTATCTTTTTAGAAGGATACCCTCTGAAAGGTTTCTGAAGAATGACTGGCACTGAGCTAGGATTTGAATCCTGACCTCACCACCTGTCAGGCTCATCATCTTTGGGATGTGCCTTTAAAGTTTCTAAGAATCTGTCATTTCTTCTCTGAAATAAAAGTGAAGGATGATACCATCAGTTTGTTATCACTAGATGTGATCATGTATGTAAAAGCCTCTTGGTTACATGTAAAATATTGTACAGATGTAAAGAATTATTATTGCGCTTTGATTTCTCCAAAGGTGTTTACGTGTAAAAGACTGCTTTACACACATTTACGTGTGTGTGTATGAGTGTAGAAAGCTTTCACCGACACAACGTCAGGGGACGTGGCTATTTTCTAATATTGTTTATGCAAAGAGTACTCTTGTTCATTCAGTGATTAAGTGCCTGCCACGTGCCTGGCATTTTTCTAGGTGCTGAGGATAAAAGGATAAACACGATAGACAACGTCTTTGCTCTTACACGATGTTTACATTCTCGTGAGGGTGTGGGGCTGGGGGAAGAAACACAATAAATATAAACCAGTCAGATAATTTCAGATGGTATATGTGTTCTGGAGAAAATAAGACGTGTCACGTACTAGGGAGTGGCATTTGAACTGCGTCTGGAATGTTGAGAATGCGTCAGTCATGTGAAGACCTGGCAAAAATTGTTCTAGGCAGCAGTCACAAAGCCTAAGAAGTGGGAAAGAGCTTGGGACATTTGAAAGACAGGAAAATAGAGAGTATATTTGGAGGCTGAGACAGAAATATAATTAGCGAGAGAAATAGCACCAACTTAGAGAGGATCCAGTAGCCCATGGTGAGGAGTTAGGATTTTATTCCAGTTTCTAACCGAGGTCGTTAGCAGGTGTTAAGTATGTCTTGTATATCACCAAACAGGGAAAACCGAACAATACTGATAAAAAAAAAAAAAAATCACAGATTCTTTTTTTTTTTTTTAAAGCGATTAATTCTCTACTTTATCCACCTAAAAGGTCTAGGAAAGACACTTGAACCTCTAGAGGGCGCCAAAGGAAAACCTTTTGTGGCCAAAGCCACAAAGGTTCTTTCAGCACCTAAAATCGGAGAGCGCTCTGCTTGTTCCTTCGGAGTCCGGCAAAAGGTGACACCTTATGAAAAGATTGTTCATCTACATTTGCTATCCAAACAAAGTTGAATGAGCTTGGTATACATACACCAGGACGTTGGTTTTCACGCTAAAGGATTGTTTATGATGGGGTGGGCGTAGGAAGACATTTGAGGGTTATTTTTAATTTCCTCCCATCTGGTAGTATTTGAGTGGAGCATAAAACAAATACGGAGCCAAAATTTACTTTCTGGATTCATTTGGCAAGAAAAGTGTCTCTATACTTAGGACTTTGAAAATATTCATCATTTGCTACTTAGGATGTTATTCTAAATACTATTCCAAAGTTACTTGACAAAGTCTTTTAGTAATGTGTACCAAGGAAGGCTACTGCATGAGAAGCAGTGGGTTATGACAAATGGAATTTTCTGCAAATGGTCAGATAGCTCTGATATATTATGAAAACGACTCATAGTGAGAGAAGAGAAGGGGAAGGACGGAGGAGAAGGAGACAGAAAAGATGAGAAAGGGAAAAAAGGGAAAAGGAGCAAGGAGACGTCAGCTGGCCTCTAGGTACATAATAAAGAAAATGCAAAACAGAAGGAGAGAAATTGGGAGAAAGGGAGAGATTCAGAGGACACTCGGGTGCAAATCCACGTGTAAACAAGATTCAGAAACACAGCTGAAATATAATTGTATATAATCCCAAATTGAGACTTTATCATATGTGGGTATTAAAGGTTCATGATGATTCTGAGAAAACATTATGTTTTTTTGTAATCCTTTTTTTCTTTTATAAATTTATTTATTTATTTTTGGCTGCATTGGGTCTTCGTTGTGCGCGCGGGCTTTCTCTAGTTGCGGCGAGCGGGGGGCTACTGTTTGTTGCCATGCCCGGGCTTCTCATTGCGGTGGCTTCTCTTGTTGCGGAGCACGGGCTCTAGGCGTGTGGGCTTCAAAAGTTGTGGCTCGCGGGCTCTAGAGCGCAGACTCAGTAGTTGTGGCACACGGGCTTATGTGCTCCGTGGCGGCATGTGGGATCTTCCCGGACCAGGGATCGAACTCGTGTCCCGTGCGTTGGCAGGCAGATTCTTAACCACTACACCACCAGGGAAATCCCTCATTATTGTTTTTAATAAGCAAAATTCAACGGTTCAGACCTTACTTACAGAGGCTCTCATCCCCCCATTTCATGACTGATGACCATAGCCATGTACTTTATATGCTCTTTGCTCTACCCAGGGAGACTTCAAAAAGCACCGTAAAAGCAGCCAACCAGATAAGTAACCTAAGCAAATGGATATAGGGCCATCCGAGAAGAGAGAGAATCCCAAATCAACTAGGAGTCCAACAGGTCAATGATGGGTAAAGCACTCTGACGGTACCAGCGCCCAAAAGTCATGAGCAGTTTTCATAGGTGTTGTACCTGTTTATCCTAAGAACCATCTATTCAAACCAGACTGCAAGAGGAGCCTCTGATGTCCAAGCACCTCTCATCAGCTTTTTACTTGAAAACACTCCAGCTGATACATTTCCCTCATTTTTATGGAGAAGTTCCCATAAAACTCTCTTGTTACCCCCAATTCACTCTCTTGTTACCTACCAGACATTTGGCCAAGAAAGTGCCAGATCATTAATTATCAATTGATTTCAATGAATTTAAACAATAGAGTCATCATCTAACTCCTCATTCACAGACAATGAGAACTTCGTTCACAGAAACACATCCATTTTTAATGGGGAAAGGTAGGAAGAAAGGGGGAGAAAGGAGAAAGCCACCTAAAGAGTCAGGTTCCACCTAAATATTTCAAACCATCTACATCCAAACGCCCCCTTTCAATCAAGCAAAACTTGCATTCTTTGTCAATGACGTGCTTGCTCCCCCTCTCCACCAGCCCCAAAAGTCCTGAGGTTGATTTATTCAAAGCATTGGGGTTGGATCCTGTAGCAGGAGGAGATAGCACCTTAGATCCCCAAGGCAATAAAGGAAAAAAAACGAGT
Source organism: Lipotes vexillifer (assembly GCF_000442215.2). NCBI lineage: Eukaryota > Metazoa > Chordata > Mammalia > Artiodactyla > Lipotidae > Lipotes > Lipotes vexillifer. The sequence goes on from NW_006773072.1 coordinate 1,484,450, forward strand.
GTCACAGGCTTGTCTGAAGGACTTAGTGAGATAGCTTAAGTAGGGTACCCAGCACCAGCCATTAGTATGCGTTTGACAAATGTTGATTCCTTTGAGAACTGAGGATTTGTGGCGCAAAGACACAGAGAAACCTAACTCAGAATCCCAGAGTCCCTTAGGACACCCTGCTGTAACTCTCACGAGTAAAGCTGCTAAGGAGTGGGTCGCCATCTAAATCGGGGTGCTCCCCTCCCTTTCTGTCTTTTGCTCCAGAGGCTTACAGCAGCTTCTGGGGGATGTATGAAGGGCAGAAAGAAGACTACTTCTTAGCTGATGGCAGAGAATTACTCACAGAATCAGAGTAGAAGGGTAGAGGTGACAGAAACTTTAGAGATCATTTAGTTCCAGTTCCTCTAGAGCAATGGCATCCCACAAACACCCAGGACCTCCTAGGTGCAAGGCACTGTGCCGCGCTGGGGGAGGGGACTCAAAGGGAGAGAGGCAAACCTGCCTCTTAGAAAAGCGCTTTCTAAAGAACCCCGGGGAGTCAGGGGACGAGCAAGGCAGGCAGGAGTTACCTGGTTGATAGAAATGACCGCCAGCCTGGGGATGACCCCTTGGAGGACCACCTGCAGGAACGACGTGCCCAGGCCAGCCAGGATGGCCCAGGTGAGCGGCAGCGGCAGCATGCTGTAGGTGGCGAAGATTGTGAAGAGCACGTAGCCAATGCCGTCTCCCAGGAGCCCATAGCCCAGACCTGCTGCTAAGATCTGGGTGGTCATGGCCACCCAGGTGACCACGCCGCTGTACTGCAGGTAGGTGTGCGAGGTGGTGTCCTTCCTGACCACCACCAAGGCGCAGATCACCACCTCTATGCCCGTGAAGAAGCCCAGCAGGATGCCCTTGAGCGGGTCCATGGGGGCCGAGGCCAGGCTCAAGTGGAGAACCAAGAGGGTGAGTTTGGTCAGCACGTCCAGCACGTTCATCACCACCTCCGATTTGCGCCTCTGGCCCAGGAAATAGCGCTGGTAGAGGCGCTCCAGATCCCGGGACTTGAAGGAGTTGCGCAGGGTGGGGAAAATGACCCCTCGGTAGCTATAGCCCCCCTTGAGGAAGAAATCCGAGTTGCTCGGGGCGCAGTCGAGGTGCAGGAAGCCCAGGTCGCCCGCGCCCCCGCTGCCGCCGCCGCCGCCGCTGCCGCTGCGTTCCGGGAAGACTTTGGTGCAGCCGGGGCTGTGAGCTCTCTCCCCGGGGCCCAGCGCGTAGAGGGGCAGCGCCGAGTCGCCGGCCAGCTGCGACGCGTGGTGGTTGGGGCCGCCGCCTACAGGGTCCGAGGCTTTGCTGGAGCTTCCGCTCCCGCCGCCGCTGCCCCGATGCCCGTGTACGAAGCGCTGCTCGGTGATGTGCCGCACCGCCGTTTGCCACAGCAGCCGCGGCGGCCGGGAGGCCCTCCAG
>NW_006773072.1:1485983-1487511 GCF_000442215.2 Lipotes vexillifer
CCGGGAGCCGCTCCCGCCGTCGCCGGCCGGGGGCGTCGGGTGGATGGTGTAGAGGTCCTCGCTGCCGCTAAGGCAGCGCACATCGGAGAGCTCCATGGCGCCGGGCCGCTGGGAGGGAGGCGCAGAACCTGCGGGAGGCCGCGGCGGAAGGGGGTCCCGAAAGACCCAAAGGAGGCCTGGTGGGAGCTTGGCGGCGAGCCCTTCTATCCCCAGGCGCCCTGGGCAGGAGGTCCCCGCACGTCAGGTCATAGTGCGCCCCGGGCCAAAGGGCGTCTGGAAGACAGCCGCAGACCCCTGCGTCCTCGCGCGTCGCCCTCCCGCCAGCCCGCGCAGCTTGGGTGCGTGGCAGCGGGGGCTATTTGTCCGCAGAAGCCGCGGCGCTCTGAGCCACGAAGCCCCCTTCCCGGCCTCCGGCTTCCTGGCTGGGTCTCGGCTCAGCGTCTTGGCGTTGCCTTTGCTCTCCAAGAGGCACCCAGGCGCCTGGGCTCCGTGCTTCAGCTGCGCGCCGGGCGGGTCCCGGCTGCGGCACTGGGCTCGGGACGCCCACGACCCGGCGGCTGCAGGGGGGGCTGGTCGGGGGTGACCGGCAGCGCAGATGGGTGCGAAGTTAGCAGCTCTGGCTGGAACAGAGTCCTTCGGAGAACTCCATTGCGCCGGGATGGGGAGCCGGGGCGGAGCTGGGGGCGGGGGTAATGAAGGGGGAGGAGTGGGGGACAGTGAGGTGGCGGGTGCCCAGCGGGAGGATTGGCGAGGTGGTAGCCTCAGCGCTAACAAGTCACCAAACAGTTAATTTGGAAGTGCGGGTGTGCTGAGGCTCCCTCCCGCGTTCATTTCTGGCTGTCTCCACTTCCTGAGCGAAGACTGACAGCGCAGCGCTGGCTCTGGCCCGGGGCATCCCTCGGGGAAGGCGGAGGGCCTCAGGGTCCCAGTCGCGGCTACAAGACGAAGTCAGCCAAATCCAGCTGTGCTTCCGAGGGGTCGCAGCACAAGATTCTCACCCCCTTCACTTCGCTCGTTGGAATCCCTTTGGCTCGGAGCTGGGAGGTGCAGGAGGCGAGGGCAGGAAGAAAGTGGGGAGGGCTCCAAAGCCAACAGCTCCGAGGGCGAGGAGAGGCCACTGGTGCAGGTCGCTGAGGCTAAGAACCGTAGCTTGGTGGGTGCGGCGGGTGTGAGGTTTGGGCGAGAAGGGAGGCCCGAGGCCGCGGGGAAGTCGCCTGAGTCGCCGCCGGATCCAGGGGAGCGCCGCGTGCCACCCTGGCGCTCTGAAGCGCGCTGCGGGCGCCGGGCGACAGGGAAGAATTTGGAGACCTGTCTGAGCTGTTGGACACCGGAGGCGACTTAGACCCGCCCCCACGCCAAGCCACGCCCCCGGAACGGGGCAGGGGCGGAGTGGCGGCGGTGGCGTGGACCTGGCGCCCAGATCTGGCCAGGACGCCCCAGGTCTTCAAGGCAGCGGCACGCGCAGACCCGCGTGGGAGAGGACGATGGGGTTGGGGGGGAGGGTGGGGCGGGGGGCCCCGACCATCCC
>NW_006773072.1:1488969-1491065 GCF_000442215.2 Lipotes vexillifer
CGCTGAGGCGAAGAACCGTAGCTTGGTGGGTGCGGCGGGTGTGAGGTTTGGGCGAGAAGGGAGGCCCGAGGCCGCGGGGAAGTCGCCTGAGTCGCCGCCGGATCCAGGGGAGCGCCGCGTGCCACCCTGGCGCTCTGAAGCGCGCTGCGGGCGCCGGGCGACAGGGAAGAATTTGGAGACCTGTCTGAGCTGTTGGACACCGGAGGCGACTTAGACCCGCCCCCACGCCAAGCCACGCCCCCGGAACGGGGCAGGGGCGGAGTGGCGGCGGTGGCGTGGACCTGGCGCCCAGATCTGGCCAGGACGCCCCAGGTCTTCAAGGCAGCGGCACGCGCAGACCCGCGTGGGAGAGGACGATGGGGTTGGGGGGGAGGGTGGGGCGGGCGCCCCCGACCATCCCCCGGCGCGGAGATGCAGCGCTCCAGCTGGCCGCGCGTGTCGGTTCCTCCGCTGTTCTTTTTTAGGCACTGGCTCTGGTCCTGTGCAGGTGCGGAGCCAGGACTCGTAGGCCGCTTTGCCCACGGACTCCGAGAGCCCAGCGCGAAGGCATAGAGGGTCTCCTTTACGCTCTCCCCACTGGGGCGTCTTTTGGCAAAGCCAACTTTCGGTCTAAAAGCAAAATACCCCCAAGAAGCCACAATTGCAGAGGCCGGCAGCTTCCTGAGGGAGTTTCTTTACTACACCAATCCGGAGGGATGGAGAGCGCGAGGCATTAGAATGCGAGGGCCCTCGGAGGGCCAAGTTTCTCCCCGCTTACAGTAGGGGTCGAGGACGGAGGGCGTGGGGAAGGCATTTCCAGCCGCCCTCTCGAGCCGGGTTTCCCGCCCGCCGAGCTCCGGCGAGCAGTTGCGGACAAAGCCCCTGGCGGAGCTCGGGGCAGATCCAGGCGCAACACGGTGGGCACGTGGTGTCTGCGCCCGCGCCGGGCCGAGCAAGGGCTCCGGGCGCCGGGTCCGCCGGGCGCGCCTTAGTCCAGAGCCCGGCTGCATGTGACGGAGCCACGGTTGAACTGCGGCTTCAGCCGGTGGAGCCCTGGCCCTGAGCAGTCAGCTGATGGCCAATGACGTCAGGCCCTGGGCGCTTTCGCGGCTCCCCATGGCTTCCCTTGAAAACACCAAAGACCTCCACGCTGTTCCCTCAGGCCCCCCTGGGCGGACGATTTCCCTTGCTTTCCCTAGGAGAAACTCCCCTCCCTTTGCTTGCCCTGGGCAAGAATATCTTTCCCCATCTCCCTCCTCAGAGGCACACACCATCTCCACGGTTATTTGTGTCCGCCGTGTCCCAGAAACACGAGATTGCATTATTTCCTTTTTAAGTCTTCCTTTTCCACACACACGGGTTTCAGTTTAAACCCAGAACTGGTCAACTGCCTTGCACATAGAATCCCCCCAAAAGTAGAAAGAAGACTCAACATCTCCCCCGATCTCCCTTAACAGTAGATTTCTGGGATGTCATACACACCCTGGAAAAGACTCCTTTAATCCTAATCCCTTAGAGTTGCACTCTCTACAACTACACCGCTCAAGAAAGGAAACAAAATTAAGTGCTCAATTTTGAATTGAAAGAAGGTCGATTCTATCTTTAACCCAGTTTGTAGATGAATTAATTTGTTAACAAAGTAAAGGTATCCCAGAATAGCTGGACTATTCCATGGGGCTGGAACTTAAAGGCAAAGCACTTCCCCCAAAACTCGGTTTTGCAGTTATCCAGACCTTAATGAAATAATCCCAGGCATTACGTCCTTTAGAAAGAAATGCTACTTGCTTCTCCCTTCCTAAATTCCTTGGACTCTGCCTGGCCAGCTCTCCTGAAACTCTAGGGTGGGTAATCAATATCTTGACTTGAGGCAGAGAGTCCAAATAGGGCAGAGGGCTGGGTGGGAGAGGGAGGCGGGTTCCTGCAGACCCTATGCCAGGATGTGTGGGGAGCTGTGTCCTGATCTGCAGGCATAGCCCCAAGTCATCCGTGCTAATGAGCATATTAGTAAACTTGGCAGTGGAAGACACCTCTTTTTTTTTTTTTTTTTTTTTTCTTTGCGGTACACGGGCCTCTCACTGTTGTGGCCTCTCCCGTTGTGGAGCACAGGCTCCGGACGC